>NC_086444.1:1100009953-1100309953 GCF_028390025.1 Pseudophryne corroboree | reverse complement strand
TCTTCCAGGTTTGCAATCACTGCCCTGAGTGACTCCATCTTGAATTTGAACCTTTGTATGTAAGTGTTCAAGGATTTTAGGTTTAAAATTGGTCTCACCGAGCCGTCCGGCTTCGGTACCACAAATAGTGTGGAATAGTACCCCTTTCCCTGTTGTAGGAGGGGTACCTTGATTATCACCTGCTGGGAATATAGCTTGTGAATGGCTTCCAATACTGTCTCCCTGTCTGAGGGAGACGTCGGTAAAGCAGACTTTCGAAAACGGCGAGGAGGAGACGTCTCGAATTCCAATTTGTACCCCTGAGATACCACCTGAAGGATCCAGGGGTCCACTTGCGAGTGGGCCCACTGCGCACTGAACTTCTTGAGACGGGCCCCCACCGTGCCTGAGTCCGCTTGTAAAGCCCCAGCGTCATGCTGAGGACTTTGCGGAGGCGGGAGAGGGCTTTTGTTCCTGGGAACTGGCTGTTTGTTGCAGCCTTTTTCCTCTCCCTCTGCCACGGGGCAGAAATGAGGCGCCTTTTGCCCGCTTGCCCTTATGGGGCCGAAAGGACTGCGCCTGATAATACGGCGTCTTCTTAGGTTGAGAAGCTACCTGGGGTAAAAATGTGGATTTTCCAGCAGTTGCCGTGGCTACCAGGTCTGATAGACCTACCCCAAATAACTCCTCCCCCTTATAAGGCAATACTTCCATGTGCCTTT
Organism: Pseudophryne corroboree; assembly: GCF_028390025.1. Taxonomy (NCBI): domain Eukaryota; kingdom Metazoa; phylum Chordata; class Amphibia; order Anura; family Myobatrachidae; genus Pseudophryne; species Pseudophryne corroboree. The sequence goes on along the minus strand of NC_086444.1, from coordinate 1,100,309,252 downwards.
TAGAATCCGCATCACCTGACCACTGCCGCGTCCATAAACCTCTTCTTGCAGAAATGGACAGCGCGCTAACTCTTGATGCCAGTCGGCAAATATCCCTCTGTGCATCACGCATATATAGAAATGCATCCTTCAAATGCTCTATAGTCAGTAATATACTGTCCCTATCTAGGGTATCAATATTTTCAGTCAGGGAATCCGACCACGCCAGGCCCGCACTGCACATCCAGGCTGAGGCGATTGCTGGTCGCAGTATAACACCCGTGTGAGTGTATATACATTTTAGGATATTCTCCAGCTTTCTATCGGCAGGTTCCTTTAGGGCGGCCGTATCAGGAGAGGGTAGTGCTACCTGTTTAGACAAGCGTGTGAGCGCTTTATCCACCCTAGGGGGTGTTTCCCAACGTGCCCTATCCTCTGGCGGGAAAGGGTACGATGCCAATAACCTTTTAGGAACTATCAGTTTTTTATCGGGGGAAACCCACGCCTCATCACACACTTCATTTAATTCCTCGGATACAGGAAAAACTACAGGCAGTTTTTTCTCACCAAACATAATACCCTTTTTAGTGGTACTTGTATTATCAGAGATATGCAATACATTTTTCATTGCTTCAATCATGTAACGTGTGGCCCTAGTGGAAGTCACGTTTGTCTCCTCATCATCGACACTGGAGTCAGTATCCGTGTCTGTGTCTGCCATTTGAGGTAACGGGCGTTTTAAAGCCCCTGATGGCGTTTGAGACCCCTGGACAGGCACAAGCTGAGTAGCCGGCTGTCTCATGTCGTCAACTGTCTGTCGTAAAGAGCTGACACTGTCACGCAATTCCTTCCATAAGCTCATCCACTCAGGTGTCGACTCCCTAGGGGGTGACAACTCTATAATAGGCAATTGCTCCGCCTCCATCTCATTTTCCTCCTCAAACATGTCGACACAATCGTACCGACACACCGCACACACACAGGGAATGCTCTGATAGAGGACAGGACCCCACTAGCCCTTTGGGGAGACAGAGGGAGAGTATGCCAGCACACACCAGAGCGCTATATATAGACAGGAATACCACTATAAAATGTGCTTTTCCCTTTATAGCTGCTGTTAGTATTAAAACTAGAGATGAGCGCCTGAAATTTTTCGGGTTTTGTGTTTTGGTTTTGGGTTCGGTTCCGCGGCCGTGTTTTGGGTTCGAACGCGTTTTGGCAAAACCTCACCGAATTTTTTTTGTCGGATTCGGGTGTGTTTTGGATTCGGGTGTTTTTTTCAAAAAACACTAAAAAACAGCTTAAATCATAGAATTTGGGGGTCATTTTGATCCCAAAGTATTATTAACCTCAAAAACCATAATTTACACTCATTTTCAGTCTATTCTGAATACCTCACACCTCACAATATTATTTTTAGTCCTAAAATTTGCACCGAGGTCGCTGTGTGAGTAAGATAAGCGACCCTAGTGGCCGACACAAACACCGGGCCCATCTAGGAGTGGCACTGCAGTGTCACGCAGGATGTCCCTTCCAAAAAACCCTCCCCAAACAGCACATGACGCAAAGAAAAAAAGAGGCGCAATGAGGTAGCTGTGTGAGTAAGATTAGCGACCCTAGTGGCCGACACAAACACCGGGCCCATCTAGGAGTGGCACTGCAGTGTCACGCAGGATGGCCCTTCCAAAAAACCCTCCCCAAACAGCACATGACGCAAAGAAAAAAAGAGGCGCAATGAGGTAGCTGACTGTGTGAGTAAGATTAGCGACCCTAGTGGCCGACACAAACACCGGGCACATCTAGGAGTGGCACTGCAGTGTCACGCAGGATGTCCCTTCCAAAAAACCCTCCCCAAACAGCACATGACGCAAAGAAAAAAAGAGGCGCAATGAGGTAGCTGTGTGAGTAAGATTAGCGACCCTAGTGGCCGACACAAACACCGGGCCCATCTAGGAGTGGCACTGCAGTGTCACGCAGGGTGTCCCTTCCAAAAAACCCACCCCAATCAGCACATGATGCAAAGAAAAAGAAAAGAAAAAAGAGGTGCAAGATGGAATTATCCTTGGGCCCTCCCACCCACCCTTATGTTGTATAAACAAAACAGGACATGCACACTTTAACCAACCCATCATTTCAGTGACAGGGTCTGCCACACGACTGTGACTGATATGACGGGTTGGTTTGGACCCCCCCCAAAAAAGAAGCAATTAATCTCTCCTTGCACAAACTGGCTCTACAGAGGCAAGATGTCCACCTCATCTTCACCCTCCGATATATCACCGTGTACATCCCCCTCCTCACAGATTATCAATTCGTCCCCACTGGAATCCACCATCTCAGCTCCCTGTGTACTTTGTGGAGGCAATTGCTGCTGGTCAATGTCTCCGCGGAGGAATTGATTATAATTCATTTTAATGAACATCATCTTCTCCACATTTTCTGGATGTAACCTCGTACGCCGATTGCTGACAAGGTGAGCGGCGGCACTAAACACTCTTTCGGAGTACACACTTGTGGGAGGGCAACTTAGGTAGAATAAAGCCAGTTTGTGCAAGGGCCTCCAAATTGCCTCTTTTTCCTGCCAGTATAAGTACGGACTGTGTGACGTGCCTACTTGGATGCGGTCACTCATATAATCCTCCACCATTCTATCAATGTTGAGAGAATCATATGCAGTGACAGTAGACGACATGTCCGTAATCGTTGTCAGGTCCTTCAGTCCGGACCAGATGTCAGCATCAGCAGTCGCTCCAGACTGCCCTGCATCACCGCCAGCGGGTGGGCTCGGAATTCTGAGCCTTTTCCTCGCACCCCCAGTTGCGGGAGAATGTGAAGGAGGAGATGTTGACAGGTCGCGTTCCGCTTGACTTGACAATTTTGTCACCAGCAGGTCTTTCAACCCCAGCAGACCTGTGTCTGCCGGAAAGAGAGATCCAAGGTAGGCTTTAAATCTAGGATCGAGCACGGTGGCCAAAATGTAGTGCTCTGATTTCAACAGATTGACCACCCGTGAATCCTTGTTAAGCGAATTAAGGGCTGCATCCACAAGTCCCACATGCCTAGCGGAATCGCTCCGTGTTAGCTCCTCCTTCAATGCCTCCAGCTTCTTCTGCAAAAGCCTGATGAGGGGAATGACCTGACTCAGGCTGGCAGTGTCTGAACTGACTTCACGTGTGGCAAGTTCAAAGGGCATCAGAACCTTGCACAACGTTGAAATCATTCTCCACTGCACTTGAGACAGGTGCATTCCACCTACTATATCGTGCTCAATTGTATAGGCTTGAATGGCCTTTTGCTGCTCCTCCAACCTCTGAAGCATATAGAGGGTTGAATTCCACCTCGTTACCACTTCTTGCTTCAGATGATGGCAGGGCAGGTTCAGTAGTTTTTGGTGGTGCTCCAGTTTTCTGTACGTGGTGCCTGTACGCCGAAAGTGTCCCGCAATTCTTCTGGCCACCGACAGCATCTCTTGCACGGCCCTGTCGTTTTTTAAAAAATTCTGCACCACCAAATTCAAGGTATGTGCAAAACATGGGACGTGCTGGAATTGGCCCAGATTTAATGCACACACAATATTGCTGGCGTTGTCCGATGCCACAAATCCACAGGAGAGTCCAATTGGGGTAAGCCATTCCGCGATGATCTTCCTCAGTTGCCGTAAGAGGTTTTCAGCTGTGTGCGTATTCTGGAAAGCGGTGATACAAAGCGTAGCCTGCCTAGGAAAGAGTTGGCGTTTGCGAGATGCTGCTACTGGTGCCGCCGCTGCTGTTCTTGCGGCGGGAGTCCATACATCTACCCAGTGGGCTGTCACAGTCATATAGTCCTGACCCTGCCCTGCTCCACTTGTCCACATGTCCGTGGTTAAGTGGACATTGGGTACAGCTGCATTTTTTAGGACACTGGTGACTCTTTTTCTGAGGTCTGTGTACATTTTCGGTATCGCCTGCCTAGAGAAATGGAACCTAGATGGTATTTGGTACCGGGGACACAGTACCTCCAACAAGTCTCTAGTTGGCTCTGCAGTAATGATGGATACCGGAACCACGTTTCTCACCACCCAGGATGCCAAGGCCTCAGTTATCCGCTTTGCAGTAGGATGACTGCTGTGATATTTCATCTTCCTCGCAAAGGACTGTTGAACAGTCAATTGCTTACTGGAAGTAGTACAAGTGGGCTTACGACTTCCCCTCTGGGATGACCATCGACTCCCAGCGGCAACAACAGCAGCGCCAGCAGCAGTAGGCGTTACACGCAAGGATGCATCGGAGGAATCCCAGGCAGGAGAGGACTCGTCAGACTTGCCAGTGACATGGCCTGCAGGACTATTGGCATTCCTGGGGAAGGAGGAAATTGACACTGAGGGAGTTGGTGGGGTGGTTTGCGTGAGCTTGGTTACAAGAGGAAGGGATTTACTGGTCAGTGGACTGCTTCCGCTGTCACCCAAAGTTTTTGAACTTGTCACTGACTTATTATGAATGCGCTGCAGGTGACGTATAAGGGAGGATGTTCCGAGGTGGTTAACGTCCTTACCCCTACTTATTACAGCTTGACAAAGGGAACACACGGCTTGACACCTGTTGTCCGCATTTGTGGTGAAATACCTCCACACCGAAGAGCTGATTTTTTTGGTATTTTCACCTGGCATGTCAACGGCCATATTCCTCCCACGGACAACAGGTGTCTCCCCGGGTGCCTGACTTAAACAAACCACCTCACCATCAGAATCCTCCTGGTCAATTTCCTCCCCAGCGCCAGCAACACCCATATCCTCCTCATCCTGGTGTACTTCAACACTGACATCTTCAATCTGACTATCAGGAACTGGACTGCGGGTGCTCCTTCCAGCACTTGCAGGGGGCATGCAAATAGTGGAAGGCGCATGCTCTTCACGTCCAGTGTTGGGAAGGTCAGGCATCGCAAACGACACAATTGGACTCTCCTTGTGGATTTGGGATTTCAAAGAACGCACAGTTCTTTGCGGTGCTTTTGCCAGCTTGAGTCTTTTCAGTTTTCTAGCGAGAGGCTGAGTGCTTCCATCCTCATGTGAAGCTGAACCACTAGCCATGAACATAGGCCAGGGCCTCAGCCGTTCCTTGCCACTCCGTGTGGTAAATGGCATATTGGCAAGTTTACGCTTCTCCTCCGACAATTTTATTTTAGGTTTTGGAGTCCTTTTTTTTCTGATATTTGGTGTTTTGGATTTGACATGCTCTGTACTATGACATTGGGCATCGGCCTTGGCAGACGACGTTGCTGGCATTTCATCGTCTCGGCCATGACTAGTGGCAGCAGCTTCAGCACGAGGTGGAAGTGGATCTTGATCTTTCCCTAATTTTGGAACCTCAACTTTTTTGTTCTCCATATTTTATAGGCAGAACTAAAAGGCACCTCAGGTAAACAATGGAGATGGATGGATTGGATACTAGTATACAATTATGGACGGACTGCCACGGTTAGGTGGTATAAAAAAACCACGGTTAGGTGGTATATATTATAATAATAATACAATTATGGATGGACGGACTGCCTGCCGACTGCCGACACAGAGGTAGCCACAGCCGTGAACTACCGCACTGTACACTGGTTGATAAAGAGATAGTAGTATACTCGTAACAATTAGGATGACACTATGACGGTATAAAGAATGAAAAAAAAACCACGGTTAGGTGGTAGGTATATAATAATAAATAATACAATTCTGGTCGGACGGACTGCCTGCCGTGTGCCGACACAGAGGTAGCCACAGCCGTGAACTACCGCACTGTACACTGGTTGATAAAGAGATAGTAGTATACTCGTAACAATTAGGATGACACTATGACGGTATAAAGAATGAAAAAAAAAACCACGGTTAGGTGGTAGGTATATAATAATAAATAATACAATTCTGGTCGGACGGACTGCCTGCCGTGTGCCGACACAGAGGTAGCCACAGCCGTGAACTACCGCACTGTACACTGGTTGATAAAGAGATAGTAGTATACTCGTAACAATTAGGATGACACTATGACGGTATAAAGAATGAAAAAAAAAACCACGGTTAGGTGGTAGGTATATAATAATAAATAATACAATTCTGGTCGGACGGACTGCCTGCCGTGTGCCGACACAGAGGTAGCCACAGCCGTGAACTACCGCACTGTACACTGGTTGATAAAGAGATAGTAGTATACTCGTAACAATTAGGATGACACTATGACGGTATAAAGAATGAAAAAAAAACCACGGTTAGGTGGTAGGTATATAATAATAAATAATACAATTCTGGTCGGACGGACTGCCTGCCGTGTGCCGACACAGAGGTAGCCACAGCCGTGAACTACCGCACTGTACACTGGTTGATAAAGAGATAGTAGTATACTCGTAACAATTAGGATGACACTATGACGGTATAAAGAATGAAAAAAAAAACCACGGTTAGGTGGTAGGTATATAATAATAAATAATACAATTCTGGTCGGACGGACTGCCTGCCGTGTGCCGACACAGAGGTAGCCACAGCCGTGAACTACCGCACTGTACACTGGTTGATAAAGAGATAGTAGTATACTCGTAACAATTAGGATGACACTATGACGGTATAAAGAATGAAAAAAAAAACCACGGTTAGGTGGTAGGTATATAATAATAAATAATACAATTCTGGTCGGACGGACTGCCTGCCGTGTGCCGACACAGAGGTAGCCACAGCCGTGAACTACCGCACTGTACACTGGTTGATAAAGAGATAGTAGTATACTCGTAACAATTAGGATGACACTATGACGGTATAAAGAATGAAAAAAAAAACCACGGTTAGGTGGTAGGTATATAATAATAAATAATACAATTCTGGTCGGACGGACTGCCTGCCGTGTGCCGACACAGAGGTAGCCACAGCCGTGAACTACCGCACTGTACACTGGTTGATAAAGAGATAGTAGTATACTCGTAACAATTAGGATGACACTATGACGGTATAAAGAATGAAAAAAAAACCACGGTTAGGTGGTAGGTATATAATAATAAATAATACAATTCTGGTCGGACGGACTGCCTGCCGTGTGCCGACACAGAGGTAGCCACAGCCGTGAACTACCGCACTGTACACTGGTTGATAAAGAGATAGTAGTATACTCGTAACAATTAGGATGACACTATGACGGTATAAAGAATGAAAAAAAAACCACGGTTAGGTGGTAGGTATATAATAATAAATAATACAATTCTGGTCGGACGGACTGCCTGCCGTGTGCCGACACAGAGGTAGCCACAGCCGTGAACTACCGCACTGTACTGTGTCTGCTGCTAATATAGACTGGTTGATATTTAAAGAGATATTAGTAGTATACAACAATACTATACTGGTGGTCAGGCACTGGTCACCACTCCTGCAGCAAAAGTGTGCACTGTTAATTAATATAATTGTACTCCTGGCTCCTGCTAACAACCTGCAGTGCTCCCCAGTCTCCCCCACAATTAATTATAAGCTTTTAATTTATACATTGATGACTGTGCAGCACACTGGGCTGAGCTGAGTGCACACAGACTGAGTCACACTGTGTGACTGACTGTGCTGTGTATCGTTTTTTTTTTCAGGCAGAGAACGGATATAGCAGAGAGAAGTGAACGGATATATTATATTAAATAAAAGTTAACTAGCAACTGCACTGGTCACTGACTGTGGTAAACTAACTCTGTCTGCGACTCTGCACAATCTCTCTCTCTCTATCTAATCTATCTCTATTCTAATGGAGAGGACGCCAGACACGTCCTCTCCCTATCAATCTCAATGCACGAGTGAAAATGGCGGCGACGCGCGGCTCCTTATATAGAATCCGAGTCTCGCGATAGAATCCGAGCCTCGCGAGAATCCGACAGCGTCATGATGACGTTCGGGCGCGCTCGGGTTAACCGAGCAAGGCGGGAAGATCCGAGTCGCTCGGACCCGTAAAAAAAAACATGAAGTTCGGGCGGGTTCGGATTCCGAGGAACCGAACCCGCTCATCTCTAATTAAAACTGCGCCAAATTAGTGCCCCCCTCTCTTTTTTACCCTTTTCTGTAGTGCAGGACTGCAGGGGAGAGTCAGGGAGACGTCCTTCCAGCGGAGCTGTGATGGAAAATGGCGCCCGTGTGCTGAGGAGATAGGCTCCGCCCCCTTCTCGGCGGCCTTTTCTCCCGCTTTTTGGTGAGTTCTGGCAGGGGTTAAAATACATCCATATAGCCCTGGGGGTTATATGTGGTGTATTTATGCCAGCCAAGGTGTTTACATTGCTGCTCAGGGCGCCCCCCCTAGCGCCCTGCACCCTCAGTGACCGAAGTGTGAAGTGTGCCTGAGTAACAATGGCGCACAGCTGCAGTGCTGTGCGCTACCTTGTTGAAGACTGATGTCTTCTGCCGCCGATTTTTCCGGACCTCTTCTTGCTTCTGGCTCTGTAAGGGGGCCGGCGGCGCGGCTCTGGGACCGAGCTCCGAGGCTGGGCCTGTGTTCGGTCCCTCTGGAGCTAATGGTGTCCAGTAGCCTAAGAAGCCCAAGCTGGCTGCAAGCAGGCAGGTTCGCTTCTTCTCCCCTTAGTCCCTCGATGCAGTGAGCCTGTTGCCAGCAGGTCTCACTGAAAATAAAAAACCTAAAACTAAACTTTCACTAAGAAGCTCAGGAGAGCCCCTAGTGTGCACCCTTCTCGGCCGGGCACAAAAATCTAACTGGAGGAGGGTCATGGGGGGAGGAGCCAGTGCACACCAGGTAGTCCTAAAGCTTTACTTTTGTGCCCAGTCTCCTGCGGAGCCGCTATTCCCCATGGTCCTTACGGAGTTCCCAGCATCCACTAGGACGTCAGAGAAATTACATTAAATAGATCGCGTTTATATGTCATCCTTGGGGTCAGTTGTGTGGTGAGGGACAAGATTTGCTTCTGTTTGGCCACATATTTTATGACTGGCAGCCACCAGCACTGGTTTTGCCTATTATATTGACCATGAATAATTTGAATTGGTCCTGGACCACCAACCCAGGGCACCCCTGCAAGTGTCCCGAGGCACCCCAGTGAGCCACGGCACACAGTTTGGGAACCTCTGTTCTAGGCTATTGAACTGCTAATGTTAGCAAGTGAAGCTGCCACCCAGACATGAAAAAAGACACCCACTGGAGCCATCCCAAACCCATTCACAATTGCGTTCACATTTGCAGCTTATACACAAAAATGAGGAACATCGAGGTTAAGGGTAGGCCTATGGCTACGCAGACTGGCCACAGAAGTAAAAATGCAGAGGCCATGTTTTTGCACATACGAACTTGAATCTGACGGCAGATACATGCTTCGAAAACAGCCATGACAGGCCTGTGTTTTACCAACCACTCCCTGTTAACACCTCCAAACGGTCACTTCCTGTCAATCACTTCGCCATGAAATCCTCATAGCGAGTGAATTAACAGCGGCTCTTTGACGCTTGAGCATTGCGATCGTAGCACATGTGCAGTCTGCTGATAAGCGCTCTGTTGCATGAACATTGGCCATTGCGTACAAACATGAATTAGGCACAGTACTCGGCAAACTCCAAAAATGAAAAGTTGACAGCATTTGCCTGCGGTAACCTACTCCACCTTCAGATGGCGTTCCTGGAACCTCGCTCCTTCCTATGAGAAGGAGGACTGGGATACAAAGACTGATCCACTTGGATCCCTCCGGCAGTGTGCAGACCTGAATTTATCACTTATGCGCACTAACATAGCAATATCTAAAGTGAGCCTTATGCAGTACACAGCGCAAAACGGTTAAACCGACCAAAATGCGTCCCGCTGCGTGAAAAGTTCCCTTTGGCCGCCCAAATGGAACACCGCACGTTTCTGTTGTATACTGCGAGCAGAAATGTCGGTGCCCGCTGCTATTGCGCCCAGGCAGCAGAACATTGAATCCCTCTCTTACAGTCCCATCGGTAGAATCTATTCCAAAGCGCATTCACATCTCTCGTTCATGGCTGGTGGTGTCCGATTCGCAGTGTGTCATTTATTTTGGCCTTTATGTTACATTGTATTTCCTTTATATGAAGCCCCTTATACCTCTAGATAAATGGGGTATTTAGTAACCAAGATGGGTATTAAAGTATACCTCAATTATACTTGTCATCTGTCTCTAAAACATTTACGCACAGTCTCAAGGTGGGCACATGGGGGTCATTCAGCTTTTTCTCCCTGCTCCTGTTGCAATGACTTGCCGTATGCAAGCGTGATTATATGCTAATATGGATAGAAGTTAACCAATGCAAAAGAACGCCCACTGCGATTGCTTCTTTTGCATATGGCGCAGAATGATTGTATAAACATTGCTTACATAGTCATACATCAGGTCGCCATGGAGAGCCTGTGTACCTCTGATGACATGCAAGCTGAGCTGCTTTCCCGGCTCGCACGGGCCTCTCCAGTAGTGACTACAGCTGCTAATGTGTGCATGCCCAGAAAACGCCATCCGAATGGCAATGACATGTCTGCATTCGCCTGACCACTCCCCATTACCACCCCCAAGCGCTGACTTCCTGTCACTTACATTGCAAATAAAATCTGGCGACCGCACCCACGAATCAGTCGATCCAAGTTCAGCCTGTGTCTCAGACGCATGCGCAGTGCGAAAACATCGATTGCTATGCGTACAATGCTGCTGAATGACCCCCACTGTACGATATATTGATCGCTATGACCACTGTATATATACCTCCAAATCCACCCAATTCATCATTTGATGAATTGGGTGATCGCATCGCCCCCCCTCTTGATTTGCTGCACATCAGATGGGATGATGTCAGGAACGACTCAGTGTTGTTACATTAAGCATTTAACGATATATTGCATCATTGTACAGCGGATTGTGTAGTGTGTACGGTGATGTGATATATCCTTACATCGTGCTGCAGAGTCGCTGCATCGTTTAGGCGTGTACCCAGCTTTCAGACTGACACATGGAAAGGTGTATCCCCAGAATCACATTTCATTTTTTTCCCTCCTCCATTAGGCTATTTTTGCTATTATTAATATTATGTTTGCAGAGAGCAGTGCACATGTGTGAGCTGTTTGTGACACCCATCCAGCAGTACTATGTATACCTGTGCACATTCCAGTTGTTCTTAGGTAATACAGTAAGTATAGTAGTTGTCCTGTGGTTTGCACATATAACACCATCTGTCTCGTGCACTGTACTCTGTGCTAGTGGATGTGTCAGTGCACCACAACAGTACAGCAGCTGTGCAGTGCAGGAGTGTCAGAGGGAGGGGGCAGGATCAGGCCAGCACCTGCCCCTAGTACACAGGTCTCACCCTGCAGCTGCTTCCACCTGGCAGCACAGCCCCGCCTGCAGCACAACGAGAGGAAGAACTGTGATCGCAGGTGACAAATATGCTGGGCTGGATACACATCCTCTGGGACCCCAAGCAACATCATACAGCCCCACTCTTCCTGCTGTGCATGGTGAGAATAATGTTCAGACTTTTCTGTATACCCATCATCCTGGTATATGATGTCCCTTCCTCCTGCATTACCTGGCAATCATGTTGACTGCTTAGGGATTTATTGTGGCCATTCGGCAACTGCTAGGATTATACTGTCTACTGTGCATTGCTGTACTCTCTACAGTATCACTCACCTGCTGTCCGCACCTTTCCTCCATGTACCTGCTGTAGTGACCAACCCCCTGCACTATGACCAGGTACATTGTTCTCTCACTTATTTCATATCGTTCTCTGAGATTACAGTGACACTTCCTTATACACAACTGCAAATATACCCACTCTCATTTCTTTACTCTTATGTATGCCTGGTAATGTATGCATACATTACAGTCACTAAGGTGGGGCCAGATAACCTGCGGCACTCCAGATGCTGCGGAACTACAAGTCCCAGCATGCCCTGCTAAGGAAAAAGCACCATCAGGGCATGCTGAGAATTGTAATCTCACAACAGCTGGAGAGCCACAGGTGTATAACCCTGGAGTGTGCAAGTGCTGAAACCTCTCCACACCTTATTTATTCCAGTTTGTTTTTTTTGTTTAGATTTTTTCTCCTCTTTACGGTGTATGAGGGGAGCTCGCTGAAGCTGAAGGCGGTTATCCCATTCTCTGAATGCCTGTAGTGTGTATATGTGTGTGTGTGTGTGTATATATATATATATATATATATATATATATATATATATATTAGAATTCCAGCACTTGGTTCATGTGGTTGATGAATGCTTGCACACCTCTAGTAAATGCAGTAGCTTATACCTCAATCCTTAGATGTTATGGGACATGCTCTAGTTCCCCAGAGCGATGTGGCTAATACTTTAAGCACTGGGCATTGTAATCCCTGTTATTACAGCTCTGTAATTAGCCCTCAGAATGGGCTATGTTAAAGGCAGAGTTTACTGCAATCTGGATGAGATATCGGATACACTCTATTTACCAATTTAGTCACAAATCCTATACTTGTGTGACTCCGACAGTTGTTGCACCCAGGATATCTATCTTGAATAACCCTGTGGATTTTAGTTACTAAACAGATTTTTGATGATTAAAGTGGACCCATCAACAGCACAAAATGGCTGTCGCTGCAGCCAATTACTTTACTAGAAGGCTGTGACTTCACTGAAGCACAAGGCTCTTGTTTCTTAGTGATGTCATTAGTCATTTCAAGTGAGTGGGCTTGGCCACATAACTCCAGCCTACTGGATGATTTGGTGGGATTGCAAGGTACAGGCAAAACTGAAAAATGACACAGCACCCCCAAATTAGTTGCAAATGGACCCACAGATTTTATCTAGAGTCTACTAATGTCCACTGATAGTCTCATTTTGTTTCATTTGTGGTATCTTCTAATACAGGGGTTCCTAGCCACGGTGCTCAAGGCACTCTAACCGTCCAGGATTTAGGGCCTAATTCAGATCTGATTGCAGCAGCAAATTTGTTAGCTAATAGGCATAACCATGGGGATCATTCAGACCCAGTTGCACGCTGCAGTTCTCGCTGCCGTGTGAACGGGTCTGAAATGCACATGCGTGCAGGACGCAAAGCGCACGCACGCCATTGCCCAGTGACGGGGTTTCGGATAGCGCCGGCTTCTACGAAGAAAGCGATCGCAAGGGCGATCGCAAGAAGATTGACAGGCAGAAGGCGTTCCTGGGCACCAACTGATCGTTTTTCTGGGAGTGTCGGAAGAAATGCAGGCGTGTCCGGCCGTTGCAGAGGAGGGTCCCTGACGTCAGCTGCTTCCTGGATCATCGCAGTGGGTGAGTAAGTCCTGGGCTGTGCAGAAACTGCACAAACTTTTGTTTGTGCAGCTCACTGCACAGCCTATCCCACCCCTGCAAAGCCCTTACCCCCTCCCCCTGTGGGCAGCGATTACCTGGTCGCAGCAGTGCAAAAAAGAATCTGCGTGCGACCAGGTCTGAATTACCCCCTATGTGCACTGCAGGGGGGGTGCAGATGTAACATGTGCAGAGAGAGTTAGATTTGGGTGTGGTGTGTTCAAACTAAAATCTAAATTGCAGTGTAAAAATAAAGTAACCAGTATTTACCCTGCACAGAAACAATATAACCCACCCAAATCTAACTCTCTCTGCACGTTATATCAGCCCCCCCTACAGTGCACATGGTTTTGCCTATTAGCTAACAAATTTGCTGCTGCGATCAGATCTGAATTAGGCCCTTAGGGCTGTAACACACGTGCCGGATTCTCCCAGATGGCAAAAAGCCGGACAAACTTTGTCCGGCTTTTTGCCATCCGGGAGAAACCGGCAGAGTCTCTCACACAGGACGGCTTTGAGCCGTGCGTGATGCTGTGCGCATGCGCAGCATTAGACACGGCTTGGAAAAAAAACGTGTGTGAAAGCTCCCCTTCACACACACGGTTCACTGACTGCAAAGATGGCCCGGCAGCCGGACCTTCCAGTGGATAGTTCCGGCAGCCGGGCCGGGACCGTGCAGTGTGTAAGGACACTACTCCTCACACTGTTCATTACAATGCCGACACGGGAAAAAGCCGGCTCGTGTGTTTTAGCCCTTAGTGATATTCATGCTTGAGCACAGATAGCATAAAACCTGAGGTACTAATTAAGTCATCTGTACTCAAGTATGGCTATTCTTTAAACCTGGAGTGTTGGTGTGTCTTGAAGGCCGTGGTTGGGAACTCATGTCCTTATATATCCTCTTTTTCATTGGTCATTCACGTGGGCGTGTTACACAATGTGACTGCCATAGATGCATAAAGCAGGAAATATTAAAATTAATTTTCATTCTGAAGTTGTCCAGAGGTTATTCAGTCACAGCACAATGTTTGCTCTTGTCCTTGTTTGTATAGGTACTTGTAGAACAATAGCGATGACGTGGGTTTGATAGTATCAATGCCAGTATTGCGATTTATGACAATTTATTTGTGTAATAGTAAAACAGGCTATGCAGCCCTGCCTCAGGGGCTGATAAATATTTAGCTATTTTGAATATATGGTTTCTTAATTTTACTGTGTCTAACTAATAATTCATGTTTAAACTCATAATTATTAGATTTTAATTATGGGTTTATGATAGTCCCATCCCCAAATCTCCCCAAATCTCAGCGGCCCTGATAATACAAGAGCATCGTCCCACTTTTGGCAGGACAGTGTCTCCATTCCCACCTGAGCGGGATTGGGGGGAACAATCTCTCACCACTGCTCTGGACAGCAGAGCAGCTGGTGAATAGATGCTGTGCCCATTCACATTGAATCTAAACCTCCTCCGTTTGTGAAAAAGGAGGTGTGTCGCTTGGGCTGCCTGTAAAGCATGAAGACAGTGCTGCAGCATTTTGAATTTCCTGCTCTCCACGAGCCAATCACAACTCGTGGCCTGGCAGCCAATCAGAAGCAGGTGCTCCCGATTGGCTGCCGGTCCGAGTTACGATTGGCTCACGGACAGCGGTAAATTTTAAATACTGCAGTGCTGTCTCTGTGTTCGTGACAGGCTGACGGTCCACAATCTGCTGTCAGCCCCCCCTGTCTGTCTGGGCCCGGGACGCCAGTAACGTCAGTACCCCACTGATGGCAGCCCTGTGTGTTGCCGCCATTTAGAGGGAAGGAAGAGATCAGGGATTTACTGGCCTTTGCGACGGGCATCATGTGCGGCACCTTAGGTGCCATAAACCACGTGATGATGGTAGAGGGAACCGACGCAGGTTGGTTCACTATTGCAGCATGAGGTGTCTGCTTGTAATAGAGCCATACAGCACTTTCACTACTGCTTCCAAGGAAACAGCAGTGACTCCGACTGCAGCTGATTGAGCCTCTTACACTATTACACATGTTTTCACACATTACACACAACTTTATACACATTACACACATCTTTACACATTACACACATCTTTACACACACCATTACACACATCTTCACACATTACATACATCTTTACACACATTACGCAACATTACACACACCTTTACACACATTGGGGGTCATTCTGAGATGATCATAGCTGTGCTAAATTTAGCACAGCTACGATCATTCACACTGACATGCCATCCCGCCCCGCATGTCAGTGCCGCCCCCCCCCCAGCAGAAGTGCAAAGGCATCGCACAGTGGCGATGCCTTTGCACTTTAAGTCAAGAGTAGCCCCCAACCAGCCATGAAACGCCGACGCCGCCCCGCCCCCCCCCCCCCCCCCGCCCAGCGACCGCCTCTACCTGTCAATCAGGTAGAGTCGATCGTAGCAGCCCGACAGCCTTCGGCCGTCTGGCATGCGCCGGCGCACTGCAGCGCTGGCGCATTCGCAGTTCTGACCAGATCGCACTGCTGCGAAAAAATGCAGCGTGCGATCGGGTCAGAATGACCCCCATTGGGCCTAATTCAGACCTGATCATAGCAGCAACTTTGGCCCTCATTCCGAGTTGATCGCTCACTAGCTGCTTTTAGCAGCAGTGCACACGCTAGGCCGCCGCCCTCTGGGAGTGTATCTTAGCTTAGCAGAAGTGCGACCGAAAAGTTAGCAGAACTGCTCGTAAAACTTTTCATGCAGTTTCTGAGTAGCTCCAAACCTACTCCTACCTTGCGATCACTTCAGTCAGTTTAGTTCCTGCTTTGACGTCACAAACACGCCCTGCGTTCGGCCAGCCACTCCCCCGTTTCCCCAGGCACGCCTACGTTTTTACCTGTCACGCCTGCATTTTTTAGCACACTCCCCAAAAACGGCCAGTTACCACCCAGAAACACCCACTTCCTGTCAATCACTCACCGATCAACAGAGTGACAGAAAAGCGTTGCTTGCCCTTGTGTAAAACTGCATAGTTTTGTGTGAAAGTACTTCGCGCGTGTAAATGCCGATTTTTAGCCTGATCGCTGTGCTGCGAACAACGGCAGCTAGCGATCAACTCGGAATGAGGGCCTTTGTTTGCAGATGAGCAAAACCATATGCACTGCAGGTGGGGTAGATGTAACATGTGCAGAGAGAGTTAGATTTGGGTGGTGTGTGTTCAAATTGAAATCTAAATTGCAGTGTAAAAATAAAGCAGGCAGTATTTACCCTGCACAGAAACAAAATAACCCACCCAAATCTAACTCTCTCTGCACTTGTTATATCTGCCCCCCCCCCCCTGCAGTGCACATGGTTTTGCCCATCTGCTAACAAATTTGCTGCTACGATCAACTCTGAATTAGGCCCAGTATGCACCATTAAACACATCTTTACACTTTACATACATCTTTACACATATTATGCACCATTAAACACATCTTTACACTTTACACACTATTACAGACAATTCCACACATTTACATTCATTTTTATAAGAATATAAATAAGAAATGTAAGATAATAATAATAATAATGAAAACTTCTGTTTACAATGGAAAAGAATCAAGTTACCATAATCTGTGTGACTTGCATTGTTAATGAAATATATAACTATTAGATAAAAACAGCACTTTGTACAGGTACATGTTCTCGTGTATTGGTGGAATGTAAAGTGCATACTGTATGTATTATGTGACAGATATTTTCCGTTTTCGGCTATGTTGTTGGTATTGCTAAACACACGGTCATATGTCCTTATAAGTCATCACTGTACGCTGCTTGGAAAAAGCCACAGATATGTAGAAGCAAACTGCAAATAAAGTATCATTAAGGTTAATACCTGCCTCTCTCTACAGGTTCCTTTACTGTGCGCCACCAAAGAGACAACATCTGTAACCAAACAACCGGAACAATACTTGAATAATCAGGACTATGTTGCTCTTGAGAACTTGCCAAAAACTGTTGCCAATTCAAACATTACGGTGAAGTATCTGTGTACCAGACCTTGCACAGTACATATGGACGTAATAGCTTCCTCGGAATTTAGGACTGGGATTTCTGTAATCAAAAAGCGCTGGAAGATCAAAAAACCTCTTCATCAGCTATGGACTTGTTCCGTCAAATTGATGTTTCCGAGCAGCATGGTCTACAGGGATGACTACATCTTCAAGCACTCCATAGACATGTACTATGCAGCCGTTCGAGCCTGGGTTGTACACAATGACCAGGTAGACACAGAATCCCGACACAATGAAACCATGTTTTATGCAGTAGCAAAAACCTTTGCAGTGTTAGACACTATTCCACCGCACCAGCGACCATACAAAGACCATCGGATATGCACAACGTGGCTTTTTAAATATATGTGGATGCAAAGAGAAAAAGAACATTCTGTGTGTAGATTTGAAACAGGTAAGAGTTGCAAGAGTTTGTGGTAGGGGTTCATTTATTTGCCTAATATTGGGGGTAATTCCAAGTTGATCGCAGCAGGAATTTTGTTAGCAGTTGGGCAAAACCATGTGCACTGCAGGGGAGGCAGATATAACGTGCAGAAAAAGTTAGATTTGGGTGGGTTATTTTATTTCTGTGCAGGGTAAATACTGGCTACTTTATTTTTACACTGCAACTTAGAATGCAGACTGAACACACCACACCCAGTATCGCAGGATACTATTCAATCATTTTCTTTTAATGGTGTTGATCGCGCCCAGACAGGACGCTTTTGGCCCCGTAAAATGGCTAAACCTGACCTAAGTGCTGGGCGCAAATTGAAAAGTGTCATTGCGCACATTTCAGCTTAACAATACGGCGGCTGCGAGCTGAAATGTGCTTACTCGCCATGGCTCAACATGCCTGAACGGAGCAACAATTCAATTGCTACAGATGTGTCCTCTTACATCTTTGCTCTGTGCGCTACAAGTTGTGTTGCACATAACGAGTGCCGTGTGACTTGGTAGCACTATTTTTCCAGTGAAAATGCGCTTTAGATGCAAAGTAATTTGATAGGATGCACAAGCAGCTTCTGTTGATTATGATATGCAGCATGTCTATATTCTTTATGTGACTGCAACTATATTTGCATGGCTAGTGACTACAAGGACTGTTTAACGTGCAGGGAGGCTCCATGTAACGTCACATTTTGGATGCAGACAGAGCTGTAATTACACACAGAATTTAGCTGATTGTGCGTCATATTACATTACTATGCGTCTAAGACATATTGGGGGTCATTCCGAGTTGATCGCTCGCTGACGAATTACGCAGCGCAGCGATCAGGTGAAAAAATGGCATTTATGCACACGAGTATGGGCCGCAATACGCACGCACGACGTTTGGGTACAAAGCTCTTTGTGGTTATGCTCAGGTTCTAGCGAAGTTTTCAGTCACACTGACGGCCGCAAGAAGATTGACAGGAAAGGGGCGTTTCTGGGTGTCAACTGACCATTTTCAGGGAGGGTTTGCAAAAACGCAGGCGTGCCTGAAAAAACGCAGGCGTGGCTGGGCGTTCGCTAGGCGGGTGTATGACGTCAAATCCGGACACGAATAGGCTGAAGTGAACGCAAGCGCTGAGTAGGTTCAGAGCTACTCAGAAACTGCACAAACTGTTTTTGCAGAGCTCGGCTGAACATGCGTTCGCACTTCTGCTAAGCTAAAATACACTCCCCAGTGGGCGGCGGCATAGCGTTTGCACGGCTGCTAAAAACTGCTAGCGAGCGATCAACTCGGAATGACCACCATTGTTGTGGAAAACAACACAAAAAATACGCTCGGCGCTACCAAGTTCCGCCACGGCATGGTGCGACTTCAAGGGCTGTTTAGCATGACTGCAGCAAGGATATAAGAGAACACATCTGTATGTTGGGTGCCATCTAGAAAAACAAATTCCCCCATAGAGTTTAATCCAATTAGCTGCGAATACATCACACGTAAAGTGAAAAATGCTGGCATTCTAACACCACGACAACTGCAACTCACACCCTTCACTGCTAATTGTATGGACCTCAGAAAGATAAGTCTGATCATTACCCCGTCTATAATGATCTGGCTAGTTTTCCATCCACCACTACTTCCAACACCATGGGAGTAATAAAGGGGATATAACCTGTGTATGCTGTACCTGGAAAGAATCTGTCTGGTGATTGTATAGCCACATTTCTTTATTGCCAATGAGTGTGGATCATAGGGTCGACCAGAATTAGGTCGAGAGTCGTATGGTCAACATGCAATAGGTCAACAGGGTCAATAAGTCGACATGTGAAAGGTAGACACTTGAAAAGGTCATCAGGTAAAAAAGGGTGTCATTTGCTATGTTAAACCACATGTGACCTCAATCAGTGTACTGCTTCACTCACCATGCTTCGGGCATAGGGCCTAATTCACATCTGATCACTGGGCTGCTGTCGCCACCTACAGGGGGAGTGTATTTTCGCTGATCAAGTGTGCGTTCCTATGTGTAGCAGAGCTGCTAAAAATCAGTTGTTCAGTCTCTGCGCAGCCCAAGACTTACTCTTCCAGTGCGACTGAATCCTGCTGAGCGGAGCCGGAGCTGACGTCAGACACCCTCCCTCAAAACGCTGGAGTCCGTCTGTGTTTTCCCGGACACTCCCTGAAAACATTCAGTTGTCACCCACAAACGGCCTCTTCCTGTCAATCACCCTGCAAACACCCGCACGAATGGATCCTTCGCACCATCCCGTCGCTGACCGCCGATGCCCGTTGTAGCCGTCCGATGCGCCTGCGCATTGTGGCTCAGACGCATGCGTAGTTCGGATCTGATTGCCCGCTGTGCAAAAACGCACAGCAGCGATCAGATCTGAATGACCCCCATAGTCCGCGTGGTTGGCAAATGATGAAAAAGTTGAAAAAAAAATACAAAACTTGTCGTGTGTCGACCACTGACATGTAGACTATTTGTACCTGTCGACCTTAAGCACTGTTGACCTTTTACATGATGACCTTTTGACCATGTTGACCTTTTGTATCTGTCGACCTATTACATGTCGAACGTATGGGGTTGACCTATTGACTGTCGACCTACTGTATCATCTGGAATCCATTGCCATTGACAGAATAAACTGTGTTTTGGTTGCAACAATCTGCCTACTGTAGGGGATTTAAAAGAACCCACTAGGACGTGCGGCCCTCACACAGGCGCTGTAGCGGCTCCGACAGTAGTCACACAACCTTTACTCCACTGCGTCCTCCTCTGAAACACCCCCAGTTTATTTTGGTGGTTGTTCCTGGTTTATTTGAATAATGCCATTAAAAGGTACAAGTGATGCAAATGCCAGCGCGCTACGTGGACACGTAACCTACTACTCTGCCACTCATACCCATATACACCGCCTGCATTTAGGTCCTTCCCAAAAATGTAATGGAAGCTTTTGTTTGTGTATGCGCACGTAAACCCAATAGGCACATATGGGCAATTATTATGCAGTGCTCATCTGTATATTCATGTTTTACTTAATACGTTTATAAACCCCATGAGGATGTCATCGTTCTTCATCATAAAACATAGCACAAAATATGTATTGCTCAGATTTTGTTTGCTAACCTTTGATATTTATCTTTAGATGTGGATACATTGCTGTCTAGTCCACTTGCATCTAATAAGGAACACAGTGGTCTTATCAAGACATTTCAACCATTTAAGAACCGAGAACTGGAGATTAGAAGACAGCAAAGTGTCAAATATTATCCAAGGTGAGCTGCAATCCTCCCAAAGTGCATTTGTTTCCTGTTGCCCTGTAGTCACTGTGACCATCATATGGGGTCTGCGTCTGAGTCACACACACTGCTGATGTCGGACACTGTAAATCGGTTGTTATTTCATGTGTGCACTGATGTATTGGGTGTTCTTGGGTGGTGACAGAAGATGACTTAGCAGCTGAACGGCGAGCAACCTTATGGGCATGTTAAGGGAGTATGGCAGACACGTCACTGAAAGTGGCTGGAACACGGAAGGTCGTCCTCTCACATAGGCTGCCATGCTCAGACAGAGAAACTGCACCTGCCAGAGGGCTGGTGCAAGTTGTGATGGGGCGTGCACAGACACACTAGTATTTCAGTATCTATATACGCTGATAGTGAGCGTCTCAGTCCTTGCAGGAAAACTCTGTAATGTAGCATTTCGTATGCAGATACAGCCGCGGTCGCACACAGAATATAGGCATGCCGCATATCATTTTAATAAGCATTAGTTTTACGAACAAGATGCCTTTTAGTGGAAAAAGACACGCGTAAAGACTCTCAGCATTACTGAGGGCTGTTTAACGTACAGGGAGGCTAGATGTTAGTGGACATATCTGTATCATCTATCAGTCAC
The DNA here is from genome assembly GCF_028390025.1 of Pseudophryne corroboree. Lineage (NCBI taxonomy): Eukaryota > Metazoa > Chordata > Amphibia > Anura > Myobatrachidae > Pseudophryne > Pseudophryne corroboree. The sequence goes on along the minus strand of NC_086444.1, from coordinate 1,100,287,679 downwards.
CTCTGACCTTCCCCATGTATCCTTAATGTTCCGTATACATTCCTCTGCCATCAATTGTCCATCTCTCCCATCTGCCCTCTCTCACACACATATTCAGCACATTACTGGAAATGCTGTGTGTGCTTTGTACAGTTTGGATGCTTCATCAAGAACTATTTAAACTAGCAGAGGGGGGCAGTAAACCAAATAGGAATAAAGCAATCTGCTCACCCAACCCAGAGGTATTGTTTCTGCAGGCAAAGGGAATAGCAGCATATCCACAGCAACATCTCCCCTCCCCGCAACCTAATCCTAACCCTCCACGGTGGTGCCTAAACCCAGCCCGCAACCTAAACCTAACGCTTCCTACCCCTGCAGCCTAACCCTCCCTGGGGGGGTGCCTAAACCTAACCCCACCCTCCCCGCAGCCTAAGCCTTAAACCCCCGGGGCGCAACCTAACCCTAACCCTCCCCCCACAGCCTAAACCTAACCTCCACCCTGCTGCTTACCTTTCCTGCGTCCCGGTGGCTGCTCATTCGGCATCCCGGCTGTCGAGATTCCAGCGCCGGGATGGTGACCCTACTTGAGATGCTGGTCAGTAGTGGATATTGCTACGGGCACGCAGGATTTTTGTCCGGGGTGCCGCCTTCCGGAGGGCGCTACCACCCTCCGGAGGGCGCCGCCGCCGTGGCAAGATCCGCTACTGGTGGTGTCCCCCGGTGCTGTGCGGTGCTGACTGTGCGGTGCGCGATGAAGTCATCACGCACCCGCACTGCATTGTGGGAGCGGCACATAGACACTAGAGGTCATGATTGACCTCTAGTGTCTATGCGGTGCTATGGGAGAGACGTCATGACGTCTCTCCCATAGATCAGAGGAGCGGCGCCAGCGGCCGGACACGGAGGTCAGCAGCGGTCGGGAATCAGGAGCGGGGATGGTGAGTATTAATTTGTTTTTTTGTAAGCGGCACAAACTAGGGGGCACAACTCTACTGGGGGCACAACTCTACTGGGGGCAATACTACTGGGGGCACAAACTAGGGGGCACAACTCTACTGTGGGCAATAATACTGGGGGCACAAACTAGGGGGCACAACAACTCTATTGGGGGCAATACTACTGGGGGCATAACTGACCACGCCCCTTCATGAAGCCACACCCCTATTTTTTGCCCGGGGTGCCACAAGGGCTAGATCCGACCCCGATGCTGGTGTCGGCATTCCGAATAGTGTCGGGATTCTGACTGCCGGGATCCTGAGCGGATCCTGTTTCCCATACAGTCTGCTCTGGAAATGTACTATCCTAGTAAAATAAATACCATTTTCCCATTTCACTATTATGTCAATTGATAGATTTGTTACTATTGTATTCCAGGTTTACTCTTTCCATCTGGATGTATTTGCTGGACTATTGCAGAGCTAAAGAATGTGGCATTTTCCACCACATAGATACTAATAACATGTATACAACACCACTTCTTTTTCTCACTAGTGAAGGTAAGTAAAGATTTATTTTTCACCATAACACTTTATAAACAATAACTGTGGCACCCACTGGTCACTATGGCCCAAATGTACAATATTAAGCCTTAAAAAGAGATAAAGTGGAGACGGATAAATGACTAGCCAATCGGCTTCCTAGCTGCCATGTAACAGGCTGTGTTTGAAAAATAACAGTTTGGAAGCTGGTTGGCTGGTACTTTATCACTCTTTGGGGTAAAGTTGATTGCAGCAGCAAATTTGTTAGCAGTTGGGCAAAACCATGGCCCTCATTCCGAGTTGATCGCTTACTAGCTATTTTTTGCAGAGCTGCGATCATATAGTCGCCGCCTATGGGGGAGTGCATTTTCGCTTTGCAAGTGTGCGAACGCATGTGCAGCTGAGCGGGGCGAAAAAGTTTTTTGCAGTTTCTGAGTAGCTCTGGACTTACTCAGCCCTTGCGATCACTTCAGTCTTTTTGGACCCGGAATTGACGTCAAACACCCGCCCGGCAAACGTTTGGACACGCCTGCGTTTTTCCAAACACTCCTAGATAACGGTCAGTTGACACCCACAAGCGCCCTCTTCCTGTCAGTCTCCTTGCGGTCGGCTGTGGGAATGGATTCTTCGTACAATCCATCGCCCAGCTATGATCCGCTTTGTACACGTACGACGCGCCTGCGCATTTCAGTGCATACGCATGTGCAATAGTGACCTGATCGCTGTGCTGCGAAAAACGTCAGCGAGAAATCATCTCGGAATGACCCCCCCATGTGCACTGCAGGGGGGGGCAGATATAACATGTGCAGAGAGAGTTAGATTTGGGTGGGTTATTTTGTTTCTGTGCAGGATAAATAATGGCTGCTTTAATTTTACGCTGCAATTTAGATTTCAGTTTGAACACACCCCACCCAAATCTAACTCTCTCTGCACATGTTACATCTGCCCCACCTGCACTGCACATGGTTTAGTCCAACTGCTAACAAATTTGCTGCTGCGATCAACTCTGAATTAGGCCCAACAGCCGTCTCCACTTTATCTCTTTTTAAGGCTCAGTACATTTGGGCCTTACTGTTACTGATACTACAGTAGTAACATTTACTTTACATCATTTGTAAAACCTTTTAAGACAAATTATGTATGGGTTGTGCTGGCCTAGGGGGGTCCCGCACTCTGGACTTGAATCATAGGAATGTTAGGGACCAGTGGCGTAAGTTCGTCACAGTTGCCCGGAGGCAAGATAAATATTGGTGCCCCCCTATTTCCTATATTAAGATAAATATATATATGTATGTATGTATGTATGTATGTATGTATGTATGTGTGTGTGTGTGTGTGTGTGTGTGTGTGTGTGTGTGTGTGTGTATATGGAGCGTTCTGAAAAAAAATTATATACTGTCTTTTATTTTAAATCACACATTTCTTAGCAGTATTACCCAGGATTAGAACCCATGACCTGTTACACTAACAGCAGACACTTTACTGATGGAGTTATTTGCTCCTGTAGAGGAAGCATGAGAATTCTAACAATGGGGGTCATTCCGAGTTGTTCGTTCGTTGCCGATTTTCGCTATGCTGCGATTACTTGCAAATTGCGCATGCAATTATTAGTAGCAGTTCTACTAATTATTTAGTAGCAGTTCTGCTACTCTTTCGTTTGCAATTCTGCTAAGCTAAGATACACTCCCAGAGGGCGGCGGCCTAGCGTGTGCAGTGCTGCTAAAAGCAGCTAGCGAGCGAACAACTCGGAATGACCCCCTATATGAAGTTACATGTAATTGTCAGAGAAGTAATTTCATATAGTTAAAATTCTCATATTTCCTATACAGGAGCAAACAGCTTCATCAGTAAGGTGTCTGCTTCCAGTGTAATAGGTTGTGGTTTCTAATCCTGGGTGTGATACTTGTAAAATGTGTATATTCAGTATAATAAAGAGGGTGTGATTTGTAAAGTGCAGGGAACAGTGAGGAAGTCGGGCACTGAAAAGACAGCGACAGCTATCAATTAACTTAATTCAATGGTGTCACAGAATGGGAGGAGAGGTGCCCCCCTTCAGAGCAGGAGCCCGGCGGCAGATGACTCCGTTGCCTCCCAGAGTTCTGCCTCTGTTAGGGACCCACCTAATGAAAACACCTGGCCATGGTATCTGGGCCCATATTATGATATGAACCTCAATTTTACTGCATGTCAAATTGTAGAGTTTATTATAATTGTTGTGATTAGCAGTGTCCTTAGTACGTAGTGTGCACCTGTATTTTCTCCCTTTTCTGTGTGTCAATACAAGTCTAAGCATGGCAGCACCTCTTATTATGTTTAGAATTAGGATGTGCAGTACAGCACCCCCCTCCCTTTCCCCCCTATATAGTACATCTGTCACCTAGACAAAATACTGCTGTTATGTGGACTGGATCAAGGACACTTCAATTAACTGATTCAAAGATGTCGACAAACCAGTGTTTTCTGTACTAGGCATGCGCAGAACCCGCTGTAAGCTACAGCGCCGCTTGGTGGCGGCAACAGGAAGCATTTATCAAAACGGAGATGTGTGACCTCAATTTTGTGCGAGTGCCGAGGCCAGTGTCTCAGTGTCTGCGTCATCCAACGCAGATTTACTGGCCTCTGCAGCGTGAATTCCCGACCATCGTGAGTAACCTGAGGGTGCTCATGGATAGTGATCCGATGCTGCATCTTCGGACATAGCAGCGGATCACACAAGCTTGCAGGAGGCCCCTATTAATACAAAACACCTGCAGCATTGGCATATTTTTGCACAGCAGCTGCATTCATCTCCGAATCAGGCCCTATGAATCTATGACATAATTTCAAGTTCTGATCAATTAACTATGAATCTACTATATGACATCACTTGAACACGGCACACAAAGGGGGAGATGTATAAAGCAGTGAAAAGAGTAGAGACGGAAGCCAGTGGAGAAGTCGCCCATGGCAACCAATCAGCAACGAGTTAACATTTATCAAACACATTCTATAAAATGATACATAGCAGCTAATTGGCTGCAGATGTTAGGATCTGTTTTATTTATGTGCATTCCTTCTGTTACTAGGTAAAATTCATGTTCAATTGCAGCTCGCTGATGGGAGTGTCAGTGCGATACTGTCTACATTTTATCTCCCATTGTATCAATGGTTCCGTCTGGACGTTACAGTTTACAGAAAAATGGTAATTTTACTGAAGAATCCTCGTTATCTGTTTTGGTATTTTTTTCTGTTTGTTATTTTATAAAGTACTTTAAAATGTTAAATGCCATAAAGCAGTATTATATTTACAGGAACTCGAACCCTGAAAATGAAATGTAATATCTAATATATGAAACATACAGATGAATTATTGTAACATTGCTCAGTATGGCCGCTAATATTCCAGATCAGCTCTCCTTCATTACAGACCACTACAGTCACTTTCCTCGCCTTCAGAGCTGTTCTGTATGTTTATAGAGGGTGTTCTCTTGGGTTTACCACCATATTGCAGTATGTTCACATGGTTGCACAGCAAATACAGCCAGTACACATATACTGTAACTGTTGCATATAACAGTGATCAATAAAATGGTTTTGGTATGTTTTGTCGATATTCACAATGCAGACAGTCATTATATAGACCAGTGGTTCTCAACCTTAACGCTGAAGTTTTCCTAACAGGTCATGTTTTCTGGATTTCAGTCTGGAAGCAGGCAGAACAATTACTGACCCAGCAACATAGATTAACTCACCTACAAAATGTTGACACAGTTAAAATGCCGACATATGACATTTTAGGGTTAGGCTTAAAACGAGACATTATGTACCTGTCAGCATTATGGTGTCTGTTTCAGGGGTTCTTAACCGCAGCCCTCAGGTAACACCAACAGGTCATGTTTTGTGAATATCTTTAATCCACATAACATGACCTGTTGGTGGTACTTGAGGACTGGAATTGAGAACCCCTGACATATACACCATAATGTTGACAGGTACATGATGTCTTGTTTTAAGCCTAACTCTAAAATGTCGGCATTTTACCTGTGTCAACATTTTGCAGCATCAACATGTTGCTTGTCAACATTTTAACCATACTGACATTAAGACAGTCAACAATATGGAGTCAATCTTTTGATTGTCGACACTGTAGTTATGGACATGATGACTACATTCGCAATAACACAGCTACAAAGACTAAGGGAAAAATGTAGTTTTTTTTATGATTTGTGCAATTTTCACAGGTTTGATAACTGAAATATTTGATGCAAAAAGAAACAACAACAAAAAAACATTTCTGTATACCCACACGTCCAAACTGTCCCCACTTGGGGGCAATCCGGAGTTGGGAGGTATGCCAGGTCACCGCTACTCTGCTATACAGCTGCTACTGTACCTACTACTGATATGCCTGGTGACAAATGAGTGACAGAAAGAGAGGGGAGGTGACTAAGGGGCAGACTAGCATTTGCCGAAAGCTACACACGTTCCCTGGGCATGATTACACCCCTTCATGATGTGTCCTCTTTTTGAATTCATGGGTCAGAAATGCTGGAAGTCATGCATACCTGTATGTTGGACTGTATCAAATCATCAGGGGCATAAGTTCATGCCAGACACCTGTAGGCAAAATAGACGGTGGTGCCCTCTCCTTCTCCCCTGGTGTCCAATGGCACATGCACAGTAGCACAGCTGAGGAGGCAAAGGAAGTCATGTGATGGAAATGTGATCACATTACTCCTCAGTGATCGCTGGGACGATTTTCTATCGGAGCCCCTGTCTCGGCAACTCACTAATGGTACATCTGTGCAAATAAAGGAACCTTTATTAATGGGGCTGGCTGCAGATGACAAAGAGCCCTAAAAGTTCTATATTACCAATTAGTGCACACATTGTCCCCCACAGAAAAAAAAACATGTTGTCCCCCACATAAAAGAAAAACATTACTCACCACAGAGGAAAAAAACACGCACACATTATCCCCTACAGAAAAATAAACACATTATCCTCCACAGAGAGAAAATAAACACATTATTCCCACAGAACAAAAAACACATTATTCACCACAGAGAGGAAAAAAACTCACATCCCCCACAGAAAAAAAACACATTATCCCCAACAGAATAAAAACATGGGGGCTAATTCAGACCTGATCGTAGATGTGCTAAATTTAGCACATCTACGATCAGCTTCTCTGACATGCGGGGGGACGCCCAGCACAGGGCTAGTCTGCCCCGCATGTCAGGCCCTGCCCCGCCGCATAAGTACAAAAGCATCGCACAGCGGCGATGCTTTTGTACTTGAAGAGTAGCTCCCCACCAGCTCAGCTCCTGCGCGCTGGCAGAGAGCTACTTGTCGCTGTGAGGGTCGCAGCGGCTGCGTAAGATGTCATGCAGCCTGCCCCGCCACCCACCCCCAACGGTCCAGGCACGCCTGCGTTGCCCGGACCGCGCCAGCCCGCCCCCTCCCGCCCAGCGACCGCCTATGCATGCTGGCGTATGCGCAGTTCAGAGCTGATCGGCTGCTGTGCAAAAACACACAGCACCAATCAGGTCTGGATTAGGCCCATTGTCCCAAACAGAAAGAAAACACACACACATTAATTGTCCAGCCCAACACAGAAAACTTACCTATAGTAACCTTTCGGTTCTTTGAAGTTGAGGAGCTCCTAGTTCCTCCTTGCCTAGCAGTCTATTAATGTCTGCAGCCTCAGTGCTGAGACTGTCTCCAGCGCACTGTGTGGGCAGGACGGTGGGTGGCTGCGTGACCTATGATGTCATGCTGTCGTTGGCCGCAACAGAGCCACAGGATGAGCCGAGCGCTGTTTGGGCTGAAACTGGCAGTGTGGCTGGCGTTGTCTAATACTGCATTTAACATCACACCACAAGTTATAGTCTGTTGTTGTTTTATCAATATTATTTGTTGATATCACCATAATTTGTTACTGTTATTGATATTATCTGTATTTGTTATTACTATAATTGTTATTATTTGTTGTTGTTGTTGTTATTATTATTATTATTATTATTATTATTATTATTATTATTATTTCAAAGCAGTACTTTCTTGAATTTTAGATAATATTAAAAACATTACTTGGACAAGAATTAAAAAGTCACGAAGATCAAACATACAGGTCAGTAAATTGTATTGAACAAGTATTTGTCATATGGGTTCTTAAAGCACTGCTCAATCTGTAACACAATTCACTTAACAGCTATTAAAATGATCAACAGATAAATAGGTTTAATTACCCTATACCTTTATAGACTATGGCAAAGTCATAACACTAGGAAGTAACCACATAGCAAGTCCCATTTCAGTGGCTTCCATTTTAAGTTTTTTGTTTTATTAATGTACTAGCTGAAGTTCCCGGCGTTGCCCAGGTTTACATTTTCCAGTTATTAAGTTATCAATGAGTTGGATGTAACTGTCAATATATTAAAAATAATAAGTAGCTTAGTAGCTCTTCCAACACACCCATGAGGTGGCTGCCCAGTGTCTTGTTTGTTTTTGGGGTGTCACCAGTAGCCCTGATCCCCAGCTTTTCTTTCTGTTTAGGTTTACAATCACGTTTCCATTGCGAGATGTGTTTAAAGTTTTCCTTCTGTTATCAGTGTTACTATTCCAAAGCTTTTGGGTACACAACATTTTTTTTGTCTTCCCACCTCCATTTCTGACAGTTATTTCAGGTCATTGAATTAGGTTCATTTCTGTCAGTTATTACATTTAATGAAAGTTGTCATCTAAATCCATCCAGTGGAAAGTCCCTGGGGTAAATTTACTAAGATGGGAGTTCTATTTAAGATGGGATGTTGCCCATGGCAACCAATCAGATTCTACTTCTCATTTATCTAGCACCTTCTAGAAGATTATACCTGAAATCTGATTGGTTGCTATTGGCAACATCCCATCTTAAATAGAACTCCCATCTTAGTAAATTTACCCCCCTGTGCCCAGCATACACCAACAGTGTCAAACTGACCCCAACCCCCTATTATGTCTTCTGGGATCCAAAGTTACCACTCTGTAAAGTTTTCTTCTAAATCCATCCAGTGAAAGGGCCTAGAATAGGCTCCACGGGTCAAATTTCTGTCTGGCGCATTCCTCTGTGAGGTCCGACCAGGACCCTAACCCCCCCCCCCCCCCCCAAAACCTGGCCAATATCCAACTGGACCTCCTCGTGTTGGTATCATCCCAGTCGGTGCAGGGGTGTCCAAATGCATAACCGAAAAGACAGACAAACAAACAAACAGAACAATGAATATTATATGTCAGATATATATATTTTTAATACATTGAAATCACTTCTTGTCCCTCCCTCACCTAACCCACCAGCCACTGTCAGTGCGCAAGATCTTGCTTCCTATTTCAAGGACAAGATTGACAAGATCCGAAATGAAATGGTATGCTCTTCCACAGCAAGTGACCTGCTCAATTCCCTGCCTGAACCCTCTAACACCTTCTCTTCCTTTGATCCTACAAATGAAGATGAAGTATCTGCACTCTTTTCATCTGCCTACTCTAATACCTCTCCCCTTGACTTTATACCCTCACAAATTAGTAAAGCTCTGTCTACTGTGCTCATCCCAACCTTAACGAAAATCTGTAATCTCTCCCTGTCTACTGGTGTCTTTCCTTCTCTATACAAGCATACAGTGATTACTCCCATTCTGAAAAAACAAAACTCTGACCCGAACTCTCTCTCTAACTACCGTCCCATCTCTCAGCTCCCATGCCCCTCCAAGCTACTGGAGAGACTTGCCTACACTCGCTTCACACACTTTCTTAACTCACACAGCCTACTGGACCCACTTCAGTCAGGATTTCGTGCCCAACACTCCACAGAGACAGCACTGACTAAAGTAGTGAATGATTTGGTCACTGCTAAATCTAAAGGATATTACTCTCTACTTATTCTCCTTGATCTCTCAGGTGCTTTTGACACTGTTGACCACTCTCTTCTCATACAAATACTACAATCCCTAGGTATTCAGGACACAGCCCTTTCTTGGTTCTCATCCTACCTATCTAATCGCTCCTTCAGTGTTCATTTCTCTGATTCCACCTCTCCTTCGCTACCTCTCTCAGTTGGAGTACCGCAAGGCTCAGTCCTAGGTCCTCTGCTTTTCTCTATCTATACCACATCTCTTGGCAAACTAATCAACTCTTTCGGATTTCAGTACCATCTGTATGCGGATGATACTCAAATCTACCTATCCTCCCCTGATTTGTCACCATCTGTATTGGGCCGTGTCACTGAATGCCTTTCTGCCATTTCATCTTGGATGACATCTCGCCACCTCAAACTTAATATTTCCAAAACAGAATTAATTATATTTCCACCGGCCAATAGTAGTTTCCAACCTGATATCTCTATCACTGTTGAGAACTCGGCAATCACCCCTACCCCACAAGCTCGCTGCCTAGGTGTCATTCTTGACTCTGAACTGTCCTTTGTTACCCACATTCAATCTGTCTCAAGATCATGTTACATACATCTAAGAAACATATCCAAAATACGACCATATCTTACACAAGACACAGCAAAAACTCTAATCCATGCTCTCATTATCTCCAGCATTGATTATTGTAATAGTTTCCTGACCGGTCTTCCCAAACATAGGCTCTCACCACTACAATCCATTTTGAATGCAGCTGCGAGGCTAATCTTCCTTGCCAGACGTTCATCGTCTGCAGATCCGCTCTGTCAGTCCCTCCATTGGTTACCGGTATTCTACCGTATTAAATATAAAATACTTTTACTCACATACAAGGCTATTAACCAAACTGCACCAACATACATCTCTTCACTCATCTCAAAATATCTCCCTACCCGACCTCTCCGCTCTGCACAAGATCTACGTCTCTCATCCACACGCATTACTTGTTCACACTCAAAATGACAGGACTTTATCCGGGCTTCACCCACTCTGTGGAATGCCCTCCCACGCACAGTAAGACTCGCCTCTAGTCTCCAAACCTTTAAATGTTCCCTGAAAACTCACCTCTTCAGACAAGCCTATCAAATTCCAGACCCACCCACATAACCTTCAGTGCTTCCCTATCTAATTACATCCTCTGTAGAGTATTCATAACATCACATATCTTGTCTTTCTTTAGTCTCACACCCTCCTGACACTTGGCCAACTTTGTGGGGTATCATCATACAACCCATTAAGAACATAGCAATCTGGTGGACCATTATGCAATAGGTAGCATCTATCCTTGTGTGTCTATGCCTATTTCCCTATAGATTGTAAGCTTGCGAGCAAGGCCTTCCTACCTCTATGTCTGTCTGTTTTTACCCAGTTTTGTTCTATTACTGTTGTTCTAATTGTAAAGCGCAACGGAATATGCTGCGCTATATAAGATACTGTTAATAAATAATAAATAATAATAAATAAATAAATATATGGCCCTGTACCTGAAAGGAGTAGATTTTTTTAGTTGAAAGCCTGACAGTTTTTTAAGTTGGATAATGAAGGGTATGTGTACCATGTGTGTTCCAGATCCATCAAGCCATGTTGGAGTCTATGAAGAACATAAATACATACATACATGTTTTCAGATAGATAGATAGATAGATAGATAGATGGCCCTGGCCCTGAAAGGGGTGGATCTTGTTAATTGAAACCCTGCCAGTATTTTAAGTTGGATACTGAAGGATATGTATAACCGTCAGTAATTTCTATATTCCTCTGACTCTTTTTAATCACGCTCCAAGTCTGCTGCCACCACATTGCACTAAGCTGCCCTTATCTTTGTCCAGTCACTAACCCAATGTGAGTACCTATTCCGGTGATATCACCTACTGCTGGTGAGCTGTGTGTTGCCAGGACTCTGGAGGAGTATGAGACAGAGCAGCAGCAAAGTTCTAGTATAGGCAGATGTTACCATTATGACATCACAGCATGACCTTACAGACAGACAGACACACACACACAAACTGACCAATGTATTTTCCATATGAATTTTCGTGATTGGTACCCTGAGGCTTTTCACATTTTTTAACCAACTATTTTGAGTTGGATAATGAAGGGTTTGTTTAACTCCAGATGCATCAAGGCATGTAGGAGCCTATGAAGAATAAACAAATAAACATACTTTGATATATATCAATTGGTGATGTGCGGTGGGGTGAGGCAGAGCCTTTCCTGTCATACTAACGTTTGCACCAGAGTTTTGACTGTTTAAAGTATATGAAAAATACAAAGAATATGTTTGAAATATCTTCTTTGCATTATTCTAATAATTTTTATAGTAAAAACTGGAGCAAAAAGTCTATGGCAGGTGAGGCAGTGCCGCCCCTGCTTACCTTTTCCTCACATCTCTGATCAAAACTTACCAACTTTCCAGGAGTTTATACTGCTGCACCTGTGTATAATGCCCACATGCACCCTTTGGCTTATATATTGTGTGTAACCCCTCCTGTGCCATTTACCTCACTGCACATCCCTGATATATATATATATATATATATATACTAGCTGAACACCTGTGCTTCGCTAAGGAATTTCAAATTAATCACAAACAGATGAAAAGCGCTGGTATTTAAGCAAATGTAATCTGTAATGGACAGCGGGATATACCTAAAGCTAATTGGTTACTTTATCACAGAAGATCAGCAATTAGATTTACAACAGGACATGCTCCGCCCACCGCTGCCAATCTTTGTCAGGCCACACCTCCAGGTGGGGCTTCCCCAGATTGATGCTGCCAAAAGGCTGGCGCTGAGAATAATCTGCCTCCTTTCTCTGCCCCATCCCACCTCTGATGCTGCCCTGCTCAGTGCTGTAAATGCTGGGATGACAGGCCAAGCTCCACCCACTGTATGTTAAATATGTAAGGTTTGCAGGGATAGGCTGACTCTATTCCAAAGGGCCCCAGGTCTTCTTACTTAGCTTCTCGCTCTCCTTAGGGCGCCTCCTTTGAGGTAAAAAGGTAAATATTTTTGCTCAAGGGGGGCGTGGCTTCGGTGGACATGGAGTAGCACACAGGCTGTGTGTCTCTCCAGCTATACTATCCTGATTTCCTATCCTGTGTCCCCCCCTGGGCCTGCAAACCGCCCCATTACCTGCTGGACAGTGTGGAGGTGCCCCTGTGTTGCTCTGGGACCCATCTGTCCTTCATCCGCTGCAGCAGAGCGACTCCAGTGTGCGGGGGTCCAGGGCCTGCTGGGCCACGTGAGACGCCACTATCCCCGCGCTGAGCACTTTCACCCGGCTTCCGCCTGAGCGCTGCCTGTGCCGGAGTCCGCGGCTTCCCCTCTGCCGTTGCCGGGGAGATCGTGGCAGCCGCTTCTCCCTGTCTGTGCTGAGAGCGTCTCCGAGCGGTCCCCGGCCGCGGCGCTATCACGTGACCCGCTGCCGCTCTCCCTGCTCGTTCCGGAGGCTCCAGCCGGCCAGTAAACTCCCGCACTGACCCCCTGAACTCTGCTGCTGGGGGAAGGGGTACATGGCACAGCTGTGTGATATAAGTGCCTGTGCCCTCCCCACAATATAGCTGCTGTCCTGCCCTGTTCGGTTTCCCATAGGGACAGGGAAGATTATAAGTGCTGCCCTGCCCTGCTCTGCTCCGCATAGGGACCGGGAGAAGTGCAGTATTAACCCCTGGAGGGCCTACTTGTTGCTCTGTCTCAGCATCCCACAAGGCATATCTGGCCTAGATCCACGCTGCATAGGTCCCTCGTGCTGAGGAATATCCTGTTGTGATTTATCATTCTGGGCTAGCAGAGGCTGATTAATCTGATACACTATAAGCTCACTGGACAGTTTTGATATACTATACTTACCCGCAGGCATTGACTGGGCAATTCTGATATACTGCACTATATTATTCTTTGGCCGCCCCTGGACAGTTTGCGATATACTTTTTACTATACTTTCTTGCCATCTGCCATTTGCTCGGCTATAATGGTCAAACCGCATCAGTCTGCCGCGGCTGCGGCGAAGTTAGAGAAGTTTGTCAGAAATCCTCCAACACGGTCCCAACAAGCGGGGGAGGTACGGTCGACATCGGCACCGCCTTCTCCGTCGGCAAGCTCCTCATCTGTGGAGGCCACCGATACTACTTTGCAAAAGGTGCTGGATGCGGTCACGGCCAGTAAAGCCCGCTTGGCCGACAGGATCGGTCAGGTCCAGGCGGACTTATCCATTATACACCACGACCTCCAGCGGGTGCGAGAGAGGGTCGGTGAAGTGGAGACGCGCATCTCCACGCTGGAAGATACGGTTACGCCTCTCGATAGACGCACTTCTGCTCTGGAGTCTCAGATGACGGAGGTACATAAAAAGATGATGGATATGGAGGGGAGATTGCGACGAAATAATGTCCGTTTCGTCGGACTTCCGGAGAAAGAGGAGGGTGCTTCCCCTGAAAAATTTCTTGAACGTTGGCTGTTGGATGCATTCGGAGCGGAGGAGTTCACCTCACACTTTGCAGTGGAGCGCGCCCATAGGGTCCCGATGCGTCCATTACCTCCAGGGGCACCTCCCCGTACGTTTATTGCCAAACTCCTTCATTATCGGGATAGAGATGTGATTCTAAGACTGGCCCGCACTAAGGGTCCTCTTAAGTGGAACGGTTCCCCAGTTTCAGTTATTCCGGATTTTGCCGTCGACGTCCAAAAGGAAAGAGCTCAGTTTGTCCCTGTGAAACGCAGGCTGCGTGAACTGAATATCCCCTATGCCATGCTCTTTCCGTCTAAACTGCGGGTAGTTTCAGATGGAGAAACAAAATTCTTTATGAATTTTACTGGCTGCAGATTACAGGTATGGCCACACCCCTATTGGGTATGGTGACCTCCCTGAATCCCGCTGGCAGCAACTACTTGTGATGGAGTTAATTGGGAGCTACCAGAGGCTTGCCAGTCTCTGTTCGGGGGGTATCTTTTTGTTTTCCCTGCATGTGGCTCATAACTCCGTTTCTGCGGACCTTGCTCCCAATGTCGTGTGTCGTGTCGTTGTCTAGGGGGTTGGTATGAGTTTCGTACATTCTTTACTCTACAATCTCGTGCCATGTGTCCCTGTTTATGACAAGAATAACAAGTAACCACACTTGACTTACCCACAGGGTTTGGTGATACAATCAAAGGCTGCCTTGTGGTCAGGGCCTGTATACTTACGGCCATTAACTTATCACTTTGTTGTTCCCTGTGTCTGGTGATGTTCCTATCGTGATCAATAGCAGCCTCTCTCAAAGTAGCCACAGACAGACCTCGCCAACATGGTTGTGTGGTCTGTACCCTAGTCTTTAATGATTCTTTCAAACCATCTATCAGTACCGATACTGCTACTTCTCGATGGTTTATGTTTGTTTTAATGTCCTCTATGCCTGTGTATTTTGCCATTTCTGATAATGCTCTGTGAAAATACTCTGCAGCTGTCTCTGACTCCTTCTGTTTAATGGAGAATATCTTGTTCCATCTGACTACCGCTGGGAAATACTCTTTTAACTGTAAGTTTATTCTTTTTACATTATCTTTGTTGTACACATCTGTAAGAGGTACATCCTGATCTAATCCGCAATCAGCTAAAAATTGAGTTGCGTCAACATTGGAGGGTAAACATGCTCTCAGCAATATCTGCCAGTCTTTATTGTTGGGCTCTACAGTGTTACCTAAGTCTCTGATGTATTTTTGACTGGCAACTAAGTCTTTTCTAGGGTCAGGGAATTCTGACACTATGGTCCTTAATTCCATTCGGGAAAATGGGGTGTACATGGCAATGTTCCTCACAGGGGTGACTCCTGATGTGTCAGTTTTCCCATTTGGAACAGCTATTACCCTAACAGGAGTAACTCTAACAACATCACTCTGTGTAGGTTCTACAGCCTGTGGTGAAATGGCTTCAGCATAGTGTATGGTGCCGTACTTACCTGTAGATACGACCTCACCTATCCCTCCGCTAGGGGCCTTTGTTACTAATCTCGTGGGTGGAGCTGTGCCTACTGTGGTCTCTGCTATGGTGGCTGCTAGAGAGAGCGCTGAAATTGTTGCCGATTCGTCTTCTTGATCACACTCCTGAGGAAAGTTCAAAACAGGGTACAACTTGCACGGGTTAATACTTGTATTGGTTAATTGGTTAACATTATCTTTAACATTTACACAATTGCTAAGAGTTTGTTGTTTGTTACACCTTAGTGCGTCATTCTCCGCAACCAATTTCTCTCCTGATATGTATGGTGGCGGTGGGGCCGTGGCTATCAGTTTTCTGATTGAGCCAGATCCCGCCGCCTGAGCCAATCCTCTCTGTATGTCACCCTCCTGTTGCCACAACTGCAAATAATCGTAATGTTTGATTCGTCTCTTTGTTGATTTAATGAGACATATCCTTCTCCTTAAATTCGTTAACACTTCTGTGCTGAAGCTACCTACTCTTGGGAATTTCTCCCCGTCATGTACTGTCATTCTCTCCCATTCATCACATAAAGCTTCTGTGTGACTTCCGTATTTCTCACACATTACATACCTTGCCGACCCAATTGGTCGGTTCACTGAATCAACCCGAACCGAGGTTGATCGCCCCCTACCTGAACAAGTGGCCCCCATAGTTCGAAGGTGTTGCTTTATTCAACCAACCCTTACGCAAACCAAATGTCCAAAATAGGCTGACGGTGGCGGTTTACCGAGTACCCCACTCACTCGCCCACGCCGACCAATACGACCTGATCACACCGATATGGTGCTGGCGTACTCGACCTAGGGCCCCTGCGACCTGAACCTCTATTTACTGGAACCTGTGAGGGTGCTCCGAAGAACACTTACTCTTTCCAGTAACTATTGGTTGCTGGATAGTTCCTGAGTGAGCAGCGAACTTCCCTTAAAATAAAAAAAATTACACAAATCACGTTAGAATGTACAAATAGCGTTTATGACCTTCGTACACAAATAGTACTGGTCAGGTTTACTAATGCACACAATTACGTGCGGTACAATCGTTTAGTACACAAGCAACTAATCTTATGTACTGAGCGACCAGTGGAATCGAAAATTTCGGCTGCGAATTCCTTCAGCCAGAGCTTATATGGCCTATATGGGTGTTGCACCAACCCTTTCTTGGTGTTGTGCCTGTGGACTGTATAGCGGACTTCCTTGTCTGCTGTACCTGAACCTGTTGGTCTGCTATGACCTCCTGGTCTGTTACAGTGTGACCTCCTGGTCTGCTACACTCTAATGCTCAAATTGTATGTTTTAACCAGGGATGCCTCCCTAGCCACCATGTACGTCACTTACACGCATGTACCTCACGAGAACTCGACTTTTCTTGTGGTTCAACCTGTAAAATTGTATACAACACACTCACTCACCACCTGTACACTTTTGTTTCTATTTCTATTTCTGCGCAGAAATTTTTTTTTCTTTAGACCAGATGTGTTACCAATTAGGAGAAGGATCTGTTAATTTAAATTTGGAATGTAAAAAAAAAAATTTTGCGCGATTTATCGCCTGGCGTTATTTACCGCGTGGCGCTACTTATCGCGTTGAGAGGAGAGAAAAAAACTTGTGATTTGAGTTACGTGGGCGTACCCGTACGCTCCGTTGCGTAATATACGCTACGTGCGTCGGCCCTTGGATTGCGTACGCAAGTCTCAGTCTTTTGTTAGAGACACGTGTACGCAAAGCAAAGATCCACCGTAACACAATTTATACGTTTATCAATGTAGATGATCCTTTATCATCTACCATGCACCACACTGACTTCGCCTTGTCTCTCAGGCACAGCTGTGTGTTTGTCTATACTTTAACTATATTATCTTTACTCTTAAACTATGAAATAGTGACAACTCTCTCTAAGCACGTTTATCAACTATAAAACTGGCAAACAGAAGAGTGACATACAAAATACACAAATGAAAAGGAAATGCAGATATATATGTGTGCGTGCGTGTGTCAGAAAAATAAACAGTTTTAAAAAGACACTATTGTTTTGTTCTTACCTCCGGTTCCCGGATTCCTTCAGCACCCTTTACTAAGAGAAGCAGACGCTTATCCAAACAGCACTACGAGGAATATGATCTCCCGCCCTTTGCTGCTGGATAATGTCTGCTGAAATTACCTAGTGTAGATATGTGAAGGACGGGCGAGCCGCCAATTGATAAAGCTAAATATTTATCGTATATAATACCCTTTATGAGGTCTAAGAACACTATACGCTATCTACGTATGAAGTACCGTAAGGGTACGCTAGTTGCGTAACAATCGCTTTGCCGTGATCGAGACGCTCAAGCGTCACGTTCACTCACGGCCAAGAGATCACAGGCAGGCACGTTATTGGCTGTTGACTAACGTAATGATTCGCTATAGCGTAGCGGACGCTCGGGACCACGAGGAGATCACCAGCGGCGCTGACGCTCACTATATTAAACCTTTGTATCTAAACCATAAACAGTGTATTGTGCAGTAAAACCTTAGTGTAATGTTAGAGTGTAAATGCAACACAGTATAACCTTATTACCTTTAAAGCTGTTCGAGCGTCACCGACGCTCTGAGAATACTTAATACTATAAGAAACACTCAGATACCGTACTCAGGGTCCAACGCCTAAAATATATATTATGAATGCTATACTTGCAAAAGAGTTAAACACAATACAAGTCATACACTACAATATAACATAGACTACCTAACCAGATAACTACACAGGAAATACAATACAATACAATTTAAGGGAAAATGAGAGAGAAAGAGAAGGAGAGAGAGAGAGAGAGAAATTGAGAGAGATTGGCCCACAATAACAAGAAGATCAATATAGTTGCGGAGAAACACTTACGCACAAGGGGAAACGATCGCATGCGCCTCGATATCCAGCTCCCGATTATCAGCAATGAGAACCGTTGAAGAGAGTGCACTGGATATGGTCGGCCTGCCTATTTATGCCCCACACACAATACAATTCAATGGTCCCTACAATCTCATTGTTCATTGGACACAGGAATTCGGCTTCGCATTATAACAAAAGGTCATAGGTTGATTCATACAGGTGGGCTGTGACTGCTTCCAACTGTTCAGGTGGGTGGGATACTGAGTTTCCCGCAGCATGACTAAATAAGAACAAATAATAGTAAATGGACATAAACTTCTTATGTCCATAACTATTCGCACGAGCGATTAATCCGCTCCAAACCAACACCGGAATATTGCTATTTAAATACTCTTCCGATGGGTACCAAACACCACTGTATGACCCCAGTTAGACCCTTCGTACAATACAAAGAGGGATCTCTCTGTTCAGGAACATGCTATATTAACTAAACTTTCAGAATCTATCAAAGGGACCATGATCTACAAAATACATTATTACTGAAAATATGTAACGATTGAGTCGCACGCTACGATCACATAAACTCTACCGTAAATACGCATACCGTGCGCCTGCGGGTGCCCGCGACTGTGAGTATGCGCACGCACGGGAGAGCGCACGCATGCGCAGCGCGGACCAGAATGAGGTGCAAATATGGCAGTGTGTATAGAGATATTTTTCTGACTTTGACACATGCTAGAAGCGATGAAGGATATTGGACTCTTGGGTTCCACAGCCGCTACCATGGCAGTATCGGCTCGGCGGGCGTTATGGATTCGCCAGTGGAACGCGGATGCAGATTCCAAAAAGAATATGGAGGCTCTCCCATATAAAGGTGAGGCCTTATTTGGTGATGGGCTGGATGCGTTAGTCTCGGCGGCTACCGCAGGTAAGTCGACGTTTTTGCCTTATGCTCCTGCACCGGCAAAAAAACCACATCCCTCTCAAATGCAGTCCTTTCGGCCCAACAAATACAAAAAGGCCAAAGGTTCCCCCTTCTTTGCAGGTAGGGGAAGGGAAAAAGGAAAGAAGTCCGCAGCGTCTCCAGGATCCCAGGAGCAGAAGTCAACCCCTACTTCTGCCAAATCTACAGCATGACGCTGGGGCTCCCTTGCGGGAGGCTGCTCGGGTGGGGGCACATCTGAAACTGTTCAGTCAAGGTTGGATTCAATCTGGCCGCGACCCATGGGTTTTACAAATAGTATCCCAGGGGTACAAGCTGGAGTTTCAAGACGTCCCCCCATGCCGATTTTTCAACTCGACCTTGCCAGCTTCTCTACCAGAAAGAGAGGCAGTAACAACGGCAATTCAAAAGTTATGTCAGGATCAGGTCATAGTCCTGGTACCCTTGCCACAATGAGGAGAGGGGTTTTATTCAAGCCTCTTTGTAGTTCCGAAGCCGGACAGCTCGGTCAGACCAATTTTAAACCTAAAAAATCTGAATCTCTACTTGAAAAGGTTCAAGTTCAAAATGGAATCACTGAGGGCAGTGATTTCCAGTCTGGAGGAGGGGGACTTCATGGTGTCGGTAGACATAAAGGATGCTTACCTGCATGTTCCCATTTATCCTCCTCACCAGGCTTATCTGAGATTAGCGGTTCAGGACTGCCATTACCAGTTCCAGACATTGCCTTTCGGTCTCTCCACGGCGCTGAAGGTATTCACCAAGGTGATGGCGGAGCAGTTATATTCACATGGTCGACCATGTTATGGTCGACAGTCATTAGGTCGACCACTATTGGTCGACATTAACATGGTCGACATGGACACATGGTCGACACATGAAAACGGTCGACACATGAAAAGGTCGACATGAGTATTTTAACTTTTTTTTCTTTTGGGGAACTTTTCCATACTTTACGATCCACATGGACTACGATTGGAACGGTAAAGTGTGCCGAGCGAAGCTGTAGCGGAGCGAAGGCACCATGCCCGAAGCATGGCGAGCGAAGCGAGCCATGCGAGGGGACGCGGTGCACTAATTGGGGTTCCCAGTCACTTTACGCAAAAAACGACACCAAAAAAAGTAAAAAAACTCATGTCGACCTTTTCATGTGTCGACCTTTCATGTGTCGACCATTTTCATGTGTCGACCATGTGTCCATGTCGACCATGTCAATGTCGACCAATAGTGGTCGACCTAATGACTGTCGACCATAACATGGTCGACCATTCATACCGGAACCATGGCGGAGATGATGGTCCTCCGTCAAAAAGGAGTCAATATAATTCCTTATCTGGACGATCTCCTGATAAAGGCGAGATCCAGGGAGCAGTTGCTTCAGAACATCACACTCTCCCTATCCATACTCCAACAACACGGTTGGATCATACATTTTCCAAAGTCTCAGTTGGAACCGACGACGAGATTGTCCTTTCTCGGGATGATACTGGACACAGAAGTTCAGAGAGTATTTCTTCCTGTGGAAAAGGCTCTGGAAATCCAGAGTATGGTCAAACAGATACTGAAACCAACAAGTGTGTTGATCCATCAGTGCATTCGGTTGTTGGGGAAGATGGTGGCGGCCTATGAGGCCATATAGTTTGGCAGATTTCATGCCAGAGTATTCCAATGGGTCCTGTTGGACAAGTGGTCCGGATCCCACCTACACATGCACAGGAAGATAATCCTGTCGTCAAAAGCCAGGATTTCGCTCCTGTGGTGGCTGCACAGTTCTCACCTACTAGAGGGACGCAGGTTCGGGATTCAGGACTGGGTCCTGGTAACCACAGATGCAAGTCTCCGAGTCTGGGGAGCTGTCACACAGGGGAAAGCTTCCAAGGGAAATGGTCAAGTCAGGAAGCCTGCCTTCACATAAACGTTCTGGAGTTGAGAGCCATTTACAACGGCCTTCTACAAGCGGTACATCTACTTTAAGATCATCCCGTGCAGATCCAGTCGGACAATGTAACAGCAGTCGCGTACATAAACAGGCAAGGCGGAACGAAAAACAGAGCAGCAATGGCAGAGGTGTCAAGGATTCTCCTCTGGGCAGAAAGACATGTCAGAGCTCTGTCGGTGATTTTCATTCCGGGAGTGGACAACTGGGAAGCAGACTTCCTCAGCAGACACGATCTCCAGAAGAAGTCTTCGCAGAGGTGACAAGTCTCTGGGGCGTTCCTCAAGTAGACATGATGGCATCTCGTATCAACAAGAAGCTTCAGAGATATTGTTCCAGGTCGAGAGACCCTCAAGCAATAGCAGTGGATGCACTGGTGGCCCAGTGGATATTCCGGTCGGTGTATGTTTTCCCTCCACTTCCGCTGATCCCAAAAGTTCTCAAGATAATAAGAAGAACAAGAGTTTGAGCAATCTTCATTGCCCCAGACTGGCCAAGGAGGGCTTGGTACCCAGATCTTCAGGAGTTGCTTATAGAAGATCCTCGGCCTCTTCCTCCACGTGAGGACCTGCTACAGCAGGGGCCATGCATGTATCATGACTTACCGCGGCTACGTTTGACGGCATGGCTGTTGAGCGCCGGATCCTAGCCCGAAAGGGTATTCCCAAGGAAGTCATTCCCACTCTTATTCAGGCCAGGAAAGGAGTAACGTCTAAACATTACCACCGTATTTGGAGAAAATATATATCTTGGTGTGAATCCAAGAAGGCTCATAAGGAAGAGTTTGAGTTGGGACGTTTTCTCCATTTTCTGCAGGCTGGTGTGGATGCGGGCCTTAGATTGGGGTCAATCAAGGTCCAGATTTCGGCCTTACCAGTTTTCTTTCAAAAACAATTGGCTTTTCTTCCAGAAGTTCAGACCTTCGTGAAAGGGGTTCTGCACACCCAGCCTCCATTTGTGCCTCCAGTGGCACCATGGGACCTTAAGGTGGTGTTGCAGTTCCTTCAATCAAATTGGTTTGAACCTCTACAGGAGATAGAGTTGAAGTTTCTCACTTGGAAAGTGGTGATGCTTTTGGCCTTGGCATCCGCAAGGTGGGTGTCTGAGTTGGGGGCCTTGTCTCACAAGAGCCCTTACCTGATCTTCCATGAAGATAGGGTGGAGTTGAGAACTCGTCAACATTTTCTTCCAAAGGTGGTTTCATCTTTCCACATAAACCAACCTATTGTGGTGCCAGTGGCTACTGACATGTTCACTGAGTCAAAGTCTCTAGATGTGGTTAGGGCTTTGAAGATTTATGTCGCTAGAAAAGCTCGGATACGGAAAACAAAGGCTCTGTTTGTCCTGTATGCTCCCATCAAGATTGGATGTCCTGCTTCCAAGCAGACCATTGCGCTCTGGATGAGAAGTACGATTCAGCACGCTCATTCTATGGCTGGATTTCCATTACTGACGTCGGTGAAGGCCCATTCTACCAGGAAGGTGGGCTCGTCCAGGGCGGCTGCCCGGGGGGTCTCGGCATTACAACTTTGCCGAGCAGCTACTTGGTCAGGGTCAAACACTTTTGCTAAATTTTATAAGTTTGACACTTTGGCCGATGAGGACCTCAAGTTTGGTCAATCGGTGCTGCAGGGTCTTCCGCACTCTCCCGCCCGTACTGGAGCTTTGGTTTAACCCCATGGTACTGAAGTGGACCCCAGCATCCTCTAGGACGTATGAGAAAACAGGATTTTAATACCTACCGGTAAATCCTTTTCTCCTAGTCCGTAGAGGATGCTGGGCACCCGACCCAGTGCGTACTTTACCTTCAGTAGTTACTTTGTTATAGTTACACAAGTGTTGTGTTACAATTGTTTTCAGCAAATGGTTCATGCCTGTTGGCGTGTGTTATGTTGAAATACCATGCGGCATGGTTGAGGTGTGAACTGGTATGAATCTCACCGTTAAATTAATATTAAATCCTTTCCTCGAAATGTCCGTCTCCCTGGGCACAGTTCCTATACTGAGGTCTGGAGGAAGGGCATAGAGGGAGGAGCCAGTTCACACCCTTGAAAAGTCTTAAAGTGCCCATGGCTCCTGCGGAACCGTCTATACCCCATGGTATTGAAGTGGACCCCAGCATCCTCTACAGACTAGGAGAAAAGGATTTACCGGTAGGTATTAAAATCCTGTTTGTACATGTTTGTAGGAAAACAAGTGTGTTCTTGACAAACCTGCATTGTTATTAACTTAAAGAATTATTAGGTTACTAACATATACTTTAGAGCAGTGATTTTCAACCTTTTTTAACTCGTGGCACACCGAACAATATTTTTAAATTGCCAGGGCACACCATCAGACCCACACAGTAAAAAAAAAAAAAGTCCCCCACACACATTGGCCTCCACAGAAAAAAACAATTACATTATTCCCCATAGAAAAAACAGTCACATTGCACCCCACATAAATCATTTTGCTCCCTACATAAGTTACATTGCCCCCCCACATACATTACTCCACATATAAGTTACACTGCTCCCCCCCTTCCCCGCATACATTATTCCCCACATAAGTTGCATTGCTTGCCACAGGAATAACAACAAATATTAGCCCCTACCGTCATCTGCCCTCCTCCCTGTCTGTCCATCAGTGGCAGGGGGTTGCTTACAGTGCTGCGAGCACTGAGCAGCAGGCGGGCAGGTGCGGATTCATGCAGGCGGGGCGCAGGTGTGCAGGCGGGAGGGTAGGTGTGGATGCAGGAGGGTGACGAGCAGGAGGGAGGGCAGGTGTGGGCGCAGCAGGGTAGCAGGCGGGAGGGAGGGAAGGTGTGGATGCGGGAGGGTGGCAGGCGGATGGGAGGGGGAGGTGCGGATGCAGAAGGGTGGGCTGCCTGGCTTGTGGGATGCGGTGTGCGTGACTTATGATTAGTGATGTGCACCGGAAATTTTTCGGGTTTTGTGTTTTGGTTTTGGATTCGGTTCCGAGGCCGTGTTTTGGATTCGGACGCGTTTTGCCAAAACCTCCCTGAAATTTTTTTGTCGGATTCGGGTGTGTTTTGGATTCGGGTGTTTTTTTACAAAAAACCCTCAAAAACAGCTTAAATCATAGAATTTGGGGGTCATTTTGATCCCTGTCACACGCCAGAGGCCCCTGCATGCCTGCTGGTCTGTGTTGCGGCCTCCGCCTTCGGTGGTCCACGGGCTCCGGCGTCTGGCTGGCGCGGCTCCCGGTGGTTCCCCGGGGCAGGGGCGCCGCCATGACACCCGCCATCACGTGGGCGGGGAGCAGGTGACGTCATCAGACTGTTCCGCCAATCCAGCGGAGGCGGGAGATTCAAGGTCAGACGCCGGGCAGAGCCTCGGCGCCTGAGTATCGTCTTTTCCCCTGAAGTGGATGCCAGTGCTCTTGTTCCCGGCGAGTCTCTCTGCAGTTGTACTCCAGTGTCTCCGGCATTTCCAGGTGCCAGTTGCTGCACAGTTTCCAGCGTTCCCAGCGGCTGATGTGTTCCTCTGCGGTCCAGTCACCAGTGCTTCTTGGAGTCAGCGTGGGCTGCGGGCTAAACACCGCTCTCAAGTTCTACAAGTCATCAGTGTCTTTAAACACCGCTCTCAAGTTATACAAATGATCAGTGTCTTTAACCACCGTTCTCAAGTTCTATAAATCATCAGTGTCTTTAACCACCGCTCTCAAGTTCTACAAATCATCAGTGTCTTTAAAACACCACTCTCAAGTTCTACAAATCATCAGTCTTCAAACACCGCTCTCAAGTTCTACAAGTCATCAGTGTCTTTAAACACCGCTCTCAAGTCCTACAAATCATCAGTGTCTTTAAACACCGCTCTCAAGTTCTACAAGTCATCAGTGTCTTTAAACACTGCTCTCAAATTCTACAAATCATCAGTGTCTTTAAACACCGTTCACAAGTTCTTCAAATCATCAGTGTCTTTAAAAACATAGCTCACAAGTTCTTCAGTCACCAGTATCTTTTAACATCTCTCACAAGCACTTCAATCATCAGCATCTTTAAAACATCGTTCTCAATGTCTGTCACCATCACTCACAAGTACTTCATTTATTAGCATCTTTAACATTGTTTGCAAGTTCTTCTATAGGCCTGGACATTCCCCCATAAGTTCCCTCTCTGCTATGTGACATTGTGTTGCTCCCTTCCTGCAATAAAGTTCTTCAATATTTTCACCAAGCCTTACTGTCAGAGTCCTGTATGAGGAAGACCTATATCAGGCCATCCCTGTTCCGACCCAACTGTGGTTCCTCTTCCCTACCATCGGAAGAACCCCCGAGTTCACAACACCCCCAACCTAGGTCAGTGACAGATCCCATAGTATTATTAACCTCAATAACCATAATTTCCACTCCTTTTCAGTCTATTCTGAACACCTCACATCTCACAATATTATTTTTAGTCCTAAAATTTGCACCGAGGTCGCTGGATGACTAAGCTAAGCGACCCAAGTGGCCGACACAAACACCTGGCCCATCTAGGAGTGGCACTGCAGTGTCAGGCAGGATGACAGATTTAAAAAATAGTCCCCAAACAGCACATGATGCAAAGAAAAAAAGAGGTGCACCAAGGTCGCTGGATGGCTAAGCTAAGCGACACAAGTGGCCGACACAAACACCTGGCCCATCTAGGAGTGGCACTGCAGTGTCAGGTAGGATGGCACTTCAAAAAAATAGTCCCCAAACAGCACATGATGCAAAGAAAAATGAAAGAAAAAAGAGGTGCAAGATGGAATTGTCCTTGGGCCCTCCCACCCACCCTTATGTTGTATAAACAGGACATGCACACTTTAACAAACCCATCATTTCAGCGACAGGGTCTGCCACACAACTGTGACTGAAATGACTGGTTGGTTTGGGCCCCCCACCAAAAAAAGAAGCAATCAATCTCTCCTTGCACAAACTAGCTCTACAGAGGCAAGATGTCCACCTCCTCCTCATCGTCCGATTCCTCACCCCTTTCACTGTGTACATCCCCCTCCTCACAGATTATTAATTCGTCCCCACTGGAATCCACCATCTCAGGTCCCTGTGTACTTTCTGGAGGCAATTGCTGGTGAATGTCTCCACGGAGGAATTGATTATAATTCATTTTGATGAACATCATCTTCTCCACATTTTCTGGAAGTAACCTCGTACGCCGATTGCTGACAAGGTGACCGGCTGCACTAAACACTCTTTCGGGGTACACACTGGAGGGGGGGCAACTTAGGTAAAATAAAGCCAGTTTGTGCAAGGGCCTCCAAATTGCCTCTTTTTCCTGCCAGTATACGTACGGACTGTCTGACGTGCCTACTTGGATGCGGTCACTCATATAATCCTCCACCATTCTTTCAATGGTGACAGAATCACATGCAGTGACAGTAGACGACATGTCAGTAATCGTTGGCAGGTCCTCCAGTCCGGACCATATGTCAGCACTCGCTCCAGACTGCCCTGCATCACCGCCAGCGGGTGGGCTCGGAATTCTTAGCCTTTTCCTCGCACCCCCAGTTGCGGGAGAATGTGAAGGAGGAGCTGTTGACGGGTCACGTTCCGCTTGACTTGACAATTTTCTCACCAGCAGGTCTTTGAACCTCTGCAGACTTGTGTCTGCCGGAAAGAGAGATACAACGTAGGTTTTAAATCTAGGATCGAGCACGGTGGCCAAAATGTAGTGCTCTGATTTCAACAGATTGACCACCCGTGAATCCTGGTTAAGCGAATTAAGGGTTCCATCCACAAGTCCCACATGCCTAGCGGAATCGCTCTGTTTTAGCTCCTCCTTCAATCTCTCCAGCTTCTTCTGCAAAAGCCTGATGAGGGGAATGACCTGACTCAGCCTGGCAGTGTCTGAACTGACTTCACGTGTGGCAAGTTCAAAGGGTTGCACAACGTTGAAATCATTCTCCACTGCGCTTGAGTCAGGTGCATTCCCCCTCCTTTGCCTATATCGTAGGCAGATGTATAGGCTTGAATGGCCTTTTGCTGCTCCTCCATCCTCTGAAGCATATAGAGGGTTGAATTCCACCTCGTTACCACCTCTTGCTTCAGATGATGGCAGGGCAGGTTCAGGACTGTTTGCTGGTGCTCCAGTCTTCAGCACGCTGTGGCTGAATGCCGAAAGTGGCCTGCAATTCTTCGGGCCACCGACAGCATCTCTTGCACGCCCCTGTTGTTTTTTAAATAATTCTGCACCACCAAATTCAATGTATGTGCAAAACATGGGACATGCTGGAATTTGCCCAGATGTAATGCACGCACAATATTGGTGGCGTTGTCCGATGTCACAAATCCCCAGGAGAGTCCAATTGGGGTAAGCCATTCTGCGATGATGTTCCTCAGTTTCCGTAAGAGGTTGTCAGCTATGTGCCTCTTATGGAAAGCGGTGATACAAAGCGTAGCCTGCCTAGGAACGAGTTGGCGTTTGCGAGATGCTGCTACTGGTGCCGCCGCTGCTGTTCTTGCTGCGGGAGGCAATACATCTACCCAGTGGGCTGTCACAGTCATATAGTCCTGAGTCTGCCCTGCTCCACTTGTCCACATGTCCGTGGTTAAGTGGACACTGGGTACAACTGCATTTTTTAGGACACTGGTGACTCTTTTTCTGACGTCTGCGTACATTTTCGGTATCGCCTGCCTAGAGAAATGGAACCTAGATGGTATTTGGTACCGGGGACACAGTACCTCAATCAAGTCTCTAGTTCCCTGTGAATTAACGGTGGATACCGGAAACACGTTTCTCACCATCCAGGCTGCCAAGGCCTGAGTTATCCGCTTTGCAGCAGGATGACTGCTGTGATATTTCATCTTCCTCGCAAAGGACTGTTGGACAGTCAATTGCTTACTGGAAGTAGTACAAGTGGTCTTCCGACTTCCCCTCTGGGATGACGATCAACTCCCAGCAGCAACAACAGCAGCGCCAGGAGCAGTAGGCGTTACACTCAAGGATGCATCGGAGGAATCCCAGGCAGGAGAGGACTCGTCAGACTTGCCAGTGACATGGCCTGCAGGACTATTGGCTTTCCTGTGTAAGGAGGAAATTGACACTGAGGGAGTTGGTGGTGTGGTTTGCAGGAGCTTGGTTACAAGAGGAAGGGATTTAGTGGTCAGTGGACTGCTTCCGCTGTCATCCAAAGTTTTTGAACTTGTCACTGACTTCTGATGAATGCGGTCCAGGTGACGTATAAGGGAGGATGTTCCTAGTTGGTTAACGTCCTTACCCCTACTTATTACAGCTTGACAAAGGCAACACACGGCTTGACACCAGTTGTCCGCATTTCTGTTGAAATAATTCCACACCGAAGAGGTGATTTTTTTGGTATTTTGACCAGGCATGTCAATGGCCATATTTGTCCCACGGACAACAGGTGTCTCCCCGGGTGCCTGACTTAAACAAACCACCTCACCATCAGAATCCTCCTTGTCAATTTCCTCCCCAGCGCCAGCAACACCCATATCCTCATCCTGGTGTACTTCAACAGTGACATCTATAATGTGAAGATCAGGAACTTGACTGTGGGTGCTTCTTCCAGCACTTGCAGGGGGCGTGCAAATGGTGGAAGGAGCCACCTCTTCCCGTCCAGTGTTGGGAAGGTCAGGCATCGCAACCGACACAATTGGACTCTCCTTGGGGATCTGTGATTTAGAAGAACGCACAGTTCTTTGCTGTGCTTTTTCCATCTTAACTCTTTTAAGTTTTCTAGCCGGAGGATGAGTGCTTCCATCCTCAGGTGAAGCTGAACCACTAGCCCTGAACATAGGCCAGGGCCTCAGCCGTTCCTTGCTACTCTGTGTCGTAAATGGCACATTGGCAAGTTTACTCTTCTCCTCAGACGATTTTGATTTAGATTTTTGGGTCATTTTACTGAGCTTTATTTTTTTGGATTTTACATGCTCTCTACTATGACATTGGGCATCGGCCTTGACAGATGACGTTGATGGCATTTCATCGTCTCGGCCATGACTAGTGGCAGCAGCTTCAGCATGAGGTGGAAGTGGATCTTGATCTTTCCCTATTTTTCCCTCCACATTTTTGTTCTCCATTTTTTAATGTGTGGAATTATATGCCAGTAATATACCAATAGCAATGGCCTACTACTATATATACTGCGCACAACTGAAATGCACCACAGGTATGGATGGATAGTATACTTGACGACACAGAGGTAGGTAGAGCAGTGGCCTTCTGTACCGTACTGCTATATAGTATATACTGGTGGTCAGCAAAATGTGCAAAACTGAAATGCACCACAGGTATGGATGGATAGTATACTTGACGACACAGAGGTAGGTAGAGCAGTGGCCTACTGTACCGTACTGCTATATAGTATATACTGGTGGTCAGCAAACTGTGCAAAACTGAAATACACCACAGGTATGGATGGATAGTATACTTGACGACACAGAGGTAGGTAGAGCAGTGGCCTACTGTACCGTACTGCTATATATTATATACTGGTGGTCAGCAAACTGTGCAAAACTGAAATGCACCACAGGTATGGATGGATAGTATACTTGACGACACAGAGGTAGGTAGAGCAGTGGCCTTCTGTACCGTACTGCTATATAGTATATACTGGTGGTCAGCTAACTGTGCAAAACTGAAATGCACCACAGGTATAGATGGATAGTATACTTGACGACACAGAGGTAGGTAGAGCAGTGGCCTTCTGTACCGTACTGCTATATAGTATATACTGGTGGTCAGCAAACTGTGCAAAACTGAAATGCACCACAGGTATGGATGGATAGTATACTTGACGACACAGAGGTAGGTAGAGCAGTGGCCTTCTGTACCGTACTGCTATATATATAGTTATACTGGTGGTCAGCAAAATTCTGCACTGTCCTCCTACTATATACTACAATGCAGCACAGATATGGAGCGTTTTTCAGGCAGAGAACGTATAATACTGGTGGTCACTGGTCAGCAAAACTCTGCACTGTCCTCCTACTATATAATACTGCTGGTCCCCAGTCCCCACAATAAAGCAATTAGCACACTGAGCACAGATATTTGCAGCACACTGAGCACAGTCATATATGGAGCGTTTTTCAGGCAGAGAACGTAGATATTTGCACTTGCAGCACACTGAGCACAGATATTTGCAGCACACTGAGCACAGATATTTGCAGCACAATTTGCAGCCGACTGAACATAGAAACTGAGAGGACGCCAGCCACGTCCTCTCACGATCACCTCCAATGCACGAGTAAAAAATGGCGGCGATGCGCGGCTCCTTATATAGAATACGAATCTCGCGAGAATCCGACCGCGGGATGATGACATTCGGGCGCGCTCGGGTTAACCGAGCAAGGCGGGAGGAACCGAGTTGCTCGGACCCGTGAAAAAAAAGGTGAAGTTCGGGCGGGTTCGGATCCCGAGGATCCGAACCCGCTCATCACTACTTATGATGTCACCACCGCATCTCCAATGCATAGGTCACGGCCCATGCACGATCGAGTCTGAGCCTCCCAGATGATCCCAGCGCTGCCTGGGCTCACAGTTTGATTTGAAGGTGCGCCTGCGGCAGTGGCTCTAGCTTTGCGGCACACCTTACAACCGATCATGGCACACTAGTATGCCGCGGCACACCGGTTGAAACTGCCTGCTATAGAGTAATACATGTGTTAAATAGTTTAAAGCTCACTTACATGTTGTTGAGTTTCAATGCAGCTGAAAAAACTGAATTGTGGTCTGAGGTGTGAGCTGCTTCAGCTGGGTGTAATGTAGCAATGATTGCAGTATACATCCAACATTCTACAACTGAGGTCAGCTTGTGCAGATTTTAAGGGGTGTAGTATGTTTTGCCGGCGGCCGGGTTCCCGGCGCCCAGCATACCGGCGCTGGGATGCCGACAGCGGGGTGAGTGCAAATGAGCCCCTTGCGGGTTCGCTGCGCTCGTCATGCTGCGGGCATGGTGGCGCGCTATGCATGCCATGCTATTTATTCTCCCTCTGGGGGGGTCGTGGATCCCCAAGAGGGAGAATAGTTGTCGGTATGCTGGGTGTCGGGATCCCAACAGACGGCATACTGAATACCACCTGATTTTAAGGTAGACCAGTAGTCACTCAGAAAGTGCACACCATAAATGTGCATTCACTTGCAAAAAATGCGTATGCCCCGCCTATCTAAAATCTGCATACGCCCACAACACGCCCCTGCTCGTAGTTTTTGCGAGTCCAGCCCTTTAGTACGCCTAGTTTTTGTAGTGTATACGCAGTTTTTGCTACATCTCAGAAGTTGTATTTTTTGTCTCAGATTTTACTTCATGCATGACTGTTGTGTGCGTATTTTTGCGATTTTTGCAGTTTTGCATTCCTCGTTGAAATAGCCCCATAGCCCTAAGTATGTGGTATAGGTTAGCGGTTGTGTTGCTCTAAAAGTGGACTCATATGATAGCAAAGAGAAAAGCCCCAGGGACCAAAATATGTAAATCTGAGTCTGGTCATTGTTAAATGTTTGATGGTATTTGCTAACTTTAAGTATTTTACATATTTACATTTTGTACAAACAATCTATGCATAGCATTCAGTATAAATATAATTCATTTTTATATTTATTTTACACTACAATACAAAAGATAAGCCTGTAATCTAATGAAGCTGCTTCTGCAGATGCTTGTACCTGTGTAGCTTGCCCAGTTCCCTCACGGCTTCTTAAATATCTTCTGTTTTAGCTAGAACAAACAAAACCATTATTTGCATTGAGTGCACAGAGGTGTCATTGTGTAATGTTATTCTCTAGCAGACAGCACAGCTCAGTAAATCTCCTTTGTACAGTATGGTCCAATGGATTAAAGAGCCATATTGTACAAATGTGAATTTGAAAAAGATTTTGCATAATAATTGCAAATGAACTTACAATTTATTTACTTAGAAATATGACTTAATTTTAATTTGGTCTCCTTAATATGGCTGCAGCTACTCACGAGAAAACATCAAATGATCAACTGCTCCAATATTGTATTCAGAGGCAGTAACTTTAGTAGTAGTTAGTTAGTAGTTCGTTTTCTTGAGTGTGCACTAATTAACTATTTATCTTTTTTTAAAGTTTGGATGAGGACATCTATTTTGATGATACAGTCGGGTACATGGCTCTCGGAGGCAGCAAGTATGTGGTCGGCATTGACGGATTCTTCGGACCTGTGAAGTATTATCGGCTGAGGGCTCTGCAGATGGATGAGGTGTGTGTGTATATATATATATATATATATATATACCGTTTTTAATATGTATTGTGAAGAGATCAAAGTAGGGGTGCCCTCTCCTGGAGTAGATGGGCACTTTCAAACAAACAGCAGCCAGGAAAGTGCACACCAGTCCAGGGGTTTCATGCAATCAAACTGTAGCTAGGTTTATTGTGCAGTACAGAAAACAGGAAAAATAAATCTTAGCACGTCTGGTCTCTAACTAACAAACAGGTTTCCTCTCTCAAAAATGGTAGGACCTAATGCCCCTTACATATGCATATGCACAATACTCATGGTCAGTTAATTAAGGTGTCTCATAACAAAACTGCTGCCTTTTCCCCTTAGTAATGAGACACTGAGGAACATCCTGACACACCTTCATTAGCCTCTACAGGTACAAATATTAATTACAAAAAAAGGGGGGTTAACCGAAGTTAAATCAGGCGCAAGGAGGGCTGTTGTGCTAATTTTGAGCAGCTGCTACACAAGCAGGACTAGTCAATCCTGCTAATACAGAAACAACAGATAGCAAACAAAGTAGCAGCGCTATATTCAACAATTGAAATATAAATCAACACAACGATAAATATCGATCTGGAACAAAATGGAGATGGGTGGACTGAAAAGAAAGGTACCAATTATTTATTAGCATAAATGATTAAAAGTGCACAACATTGTGAAGCAATGTTTAAAATACATTTAAAAATAATAATTAATATAATCGATATTCAGATCACCAGAAGGCTACTAGGTGTGTGTCCGTTCCTTAATTAATGTGGACATCAGATGAATAACATCAGAATGAACATTAGGGCTGATGGCACAGTCCTGTTGGTGATAGTTACCACAGTGATTACCGCTGGAGGGAAGGAGTCCTCTAGGTGGCGTCCCTTTGAATAAATGGGGTCTTTGGGATCCTTAGTCCTCACTAGAATTGCGGAGTCCTCAATGCTGAGTAGGTTTTTATGATATCACCAATGTGTGTTGGTCGTTCATCTGGTCATCTGTAAAGATGGTCAAAGTCCACTAAAGGTCCGGATATAGCTCTTACACTTTCCAAAGTAGGCAATGTGATCTGGAAAACCTGACGCGTTTCGCTGCAGGGCCTGCAGCTTTTTCAAAGGTGATCTAGTCAGTTTGAAAGTTGCCATATTTATACCCTAAAATGGCTGCTAATTGGTCCACACCTGTTCAGTCCACTCATCTCCAATTAATCGTTCCAGTTCACAAAACATATACATTTCAATGTCACGATATATTACAATCAACATTCCTTATTGATATATATTTAATTACACATTTTTATGTCTATATAACGAGGTTTATAGTGTTTTTTTGTATATTTAAAACACATCCAGGTTACTATAACAATGATTCAGTTCCGGGTCACTTCCCGATATTGCCTAGCAACCATAATGAACATATTTTATCTTTAGCGATCTT
The DNA here is from genome assembly GCF_028390025.1 of Pseudophryne corroboree. Taxonomy (NCBI): domain Eukaryota; kingdom Metazoa; phylum Chordata; class Amphibia; order Anura; family Myobatrachidae; genus Pseudophryne; species Pseudophryne corroboree. The sequence continues at coordinate 1,100,253,987 of NC_086444.1, read as the reverse complement.
AGGTTTATTGGTATATATCTTCTCTTTTTCATACTGTTTGATTAGTCACAATCTTTATTTCTTATTTCTATTCTATATTTTAACAGTGTTTATGATTATTCTAAATATGTCATTTGTATGCAGAATCGTCACTTCCGGTCGCGAGAGGGGGCTTTGTGGGAACCCAGTAGCAAAAACATTAATCTGTAACTGGACCCCTAAGTCTCGCCTCTGGCTCTCGGCCCATATATATTCCCGGAGTCTTAAATCACCTCTGCGACTTTTACCTACGGGAAGAGACCGTATCTGTATCACTGATGTGAATACAGAATACGTCACTTCCGGTTGCGGCGTAAATCCCCGGTCCGTGTCTAGGCAACCATAAACAAATGGTTGTTACTAGCTCACGGACTGCCTTGAGGGAATCCCCATCACATCTATATGGAAGAGACAAGGAAACACATCGTTTTGACGTATCTGTGTTACTAATATGAACACAAAATACGTCACTTCCGGTCGCGGCAAAAATCCCCGGTCCGTGTCCAGGCAACCATAAACAAATGGCTGTTACTGGTTCACGGACCTCATTGAGGGGATCTTCGTCACCCGCCTATAGCACATCACAGAGAACACATCACTTCCGGTTACAGAGGGTAATCCCAATCTGTAACTAGGCAACCATATACAATTGGCTATCTAGATCGTTATGAAACCACTTTTCTTTGGTAATTTACCACCATAAAGAGGAGAAAGAGAGAGGAAAAAATCCCAGAGTCTAGAATTTTTTCTATATAATTATAGGCAGATTCTTTGGAAAACATATCGCATCTAATTTTGTTTAATAAACAGTGTTTAAGTTTCTGATTGTGTTTAGCTTCACTTCTTTCTGTAACAAGGAAAGAATTTAATCTGTGCCATATAATTCATTTTATGTAGCATTAATCCTATTAAAGAAATATGGTGCTAGTTTCTAGTTATTTTAACATCAATATTGAAGATTCATTTATATAATACCCATTCCAATTTATGTGAATGTCATTTACCTATGTGTGGAGGGTAAGTATGTGAATCATAAAAGGGGAGGGGGGGGGGGGGAGGGGGAGGGGGAGGGGGGGGGGAAGGAGGAACAGAGTAAAAATCATATTTTAAATTATTGTATTTAATTCTATTGACTCATGTAGTCCCTCTGGAAATATGGTGTTCATTTTGAACATCCATAAAGCCTCTTGTTTACACAACTTTTTATATCTATCCCCTCCTCGTAGGGTTTTTGAAATATGTTCTATACCAAAAAGTTTTAAGCCTATTGGGTTGCCCTGATGATATATACTGAAATGTTTTGATACACTATGTGTCTGTACTTTTTTTATTATATTTCTGCGATGTTCTAGAAATCGTGTTTTTAAAGTCCGTGTAGTACGGCCTATATATTTTTTATTGCAGCTACAGCTAAGTAAATAGATCACATAAGGGGTCTCACAATTAATAAACTGTTTAATTTCATAAAATTTTCCAGGTTCATCTAACTGAATCTTATGAGTTTTATTTTGAATAAAATCACAAGTAATGCATCTATTCTTTCCACATTTGTAACATCCCTTTAGGTTATTTAGCCAGTTGACATTTTCGACACCTCCATTGGTGCAAGGCATAATAGATTTTAAGTGGCTCGGTGCTAACAAGTTTTTTAGGGATTGGTTCTTCTTAAAGATGAAATATTAATTAGCCTGATCTTAGGCTGAAGACCTGAAATGGGCCTAATGGATAAAGGCCGCCCTCTCTCTCCATCCATACCACCCGTAAACCTTATTCGGCTTTTACTAAAGCCCAAAATCTAACCAAGGGGGTTATTCAATTTGTCCCGAGGGTGCCGGGTGTTAAGTATCGGTGCCGATGGCTATTTAATTGGCCCCAATAAGCCGGGGCACGCGCCGCGGCTCATCAGGGGTATTGCTTCACCTGCCACCAGCAGGCGAAGCAAAATGCCCGATAACAGCCCCGTTTTCATCCGAAAACAGGGCTATTTCACCCGAAAACACACAGGTTTCACTGAACCTGTGTGTTTTCGGGTGTAAGAAGACTTGTTACTAGCCAAGCAAATTAAATAGCCCGACCGCAGCACCCGAAGAAACATCGGGGGTTTTTACTCACGTTGTCTCTTCGGGCCAAATTGAATATCCCCCCAAGTCTATTTTGCAGAAACAGAGGTTTTCCTAGGGGGTTTAAATCATATAGGTTAGAAACCTGAGATAAAACATATCTCCCGTTTAGAACTTTACCAGTGCTTTTATCACAGTATATATGGCCACTAAATGACTAAGGGGGAGATGTATTAAGCATTAAAAAGAGTGAAGAAGTTGCCTATGGCAACCAATCAGCTGCTCTGTATCATTTTATAGTATGCAAATTATAAATGTAACTTCAGTGCTGATTGGTTGCCAAGGTCAACTTCTCCACTCTTTTCACTGCTTAGTACATCTCCCCCTCAGTACTGCCTGCTCTCCAACAATGTCCAGGAGATTCCAGAATTAGGGAGATGTGTCCTGGATTCCTGATACAACAAGCAATTATGCCCCAGCGATGTCTACCAGCCTGCATACTTGGAGGAGATATGCCATATGCCGTGGCGACAGAGATAAATTTGTGAAGCACTACTAATTTCAGTGCACACTGATTGGGCAGAGGAATGATATCATCATGCACATTGGTGTTCTCACTCGATAGTGTCATCATGTTTATTTTTACACTGCAATTTGCACTACTAAGCTCAACCATTACAGTACATGCACTGTGCTTATAAAATAATAACCAACTTTGAGAAATAAACAACAATCCTATGACACTGTCTGTCTGCCAAGTGATGCCAATGACGTATAACCACTGCTAATGTAATTATTAGACTGACACACCTATGTACATACTGCAAAATGGCATCATGATTATTCAGTAGAAAGTACTTTATTTCTCATTTCTATTTGTTTTAATGCAGCTATCGAACCTTCTCCCAGAACATGAGATATACCATCAGATAGGAGATTACTATAGCAGGTGTATGAATGTAAAAGACATAGTGCGGCTGCATTCTGTAATGCGTCTGGAGAACCGCAACATGGAAACCAAGTGTAAGTGCAGCGCGTGCAACTAGTACCAGTAAATACATTATGTAGCTGTAACTATAAATCCGTCTGTATAAGCATGGTATGGATAATTCCTGCCTTGTGTACTTAAGCAGTGGCACGTTACTTTGTTTGTATGTGATTTTTCATTGGCACATTTCAAGCATGAAACTTACCTGTGAAAGTTTTGGATAATACTGTATATGTAATTCATTTACAGGTGCAGCTAGGAACTATTACAAAGACCTATACCTAAAATATGGAAATAGACCTACTTCTAATATGGATCCTTGGACAAAAGAGGACCACAATAAATATAGCAATCTGTTCAGGCTGTTGAGCTCTTCCGAGTGGATCTCCTGGGGTAAGAATTGCCTTAATGCATTATCTTTAGTGTTCATATGAAGATGTTCAAGCATGTGCTACAGATCTGTCCTCATTTGTCTTTGCTGCATTCGCGCCAAACGGCCCCACGTAGCACGCCAGGTCGCGTGAGAATCTCCTAGTGTCAGGCGTCTTTTTTGCTTATTTTTTGCAGAAAGTGCATCTTAGTCGCAACTTAATGCAACTAGGACACAAGAGTAGACTGTGCTGATTAATTTGATATATGACTCTTGTTTATCTGTGTGTGACTGAGTCTCTGAATCTGTACACGAAGTGCTACAATGTAACAGCCGCAGCCTTTTCACAATACAAGTTTTGTTCTGCTCCGTATACAGACTCATTTGCACACAATATACAAGTGTCATATATCAAATTAATCAGCACAGTCTCCTGGTGCGTACTAGTTGTGTTGCGACTATGACTCATTTTTGGCAAAAAGATACCTGATGTTAGCAGAGTCAGACGGGATCTAGCGGCTCACTCGCACCAGGCATCTTGCACTGTATGATGTATTGGGGCTGGATGTATGAGGACACATCTGTTTCGACTGTTATAACAAATCCTATCAAAAACTACCTAGCAGTGCGAGGGACCAAAGGCATTCTCTAATGTGAAATGTAGCAAGGACTCCCATTGGCTTTATAAACTGGTGTCAGTCTTGCATGATAGACGCTCCAAACGGAATACATATGTGTTCCTGGCGGACAGGATGCCGGCTGTCAGTATCCCGACAGCTGCATTCCATCCACCAGAATGCCGTCAGTGAAGCGAGAGCTACGAGTCCCCTTGCAGGCTTGGTGGCTCACTGCGCTCTCCACAGGATCTATTCCCACTCCATGGGTGTCGCGGACACCCAAAAATTGGAATAGCCCTTCTAAGCCGGTATTCCGGCTGTCGGCATTGTCAGCAGTCGTGATCCCAACAGCCAGCAAATTAATTGCCTCTCCTTCAAACACCCCCTGAAAAATCACCCATGCCCAACCATTGTTATTTTGTAGGGTCAGAGCAAAAAGGTTTTTTTTTTTTGTTTTGTTTTTTACATATAGAAAATGGTGCAGAGTCGCCAGAATGGATTTTCGAGGTGAGCACATACTGTATAGAATTGTGTTTTGATGAAGATCCCAAATGGTCACAACTATATAAACAATGACTGTTTATCAGTTCCTGTGGCTGTCAGTGTAGTGCAGGCAGAGCCGGCCATAGGTATAGGCAAACTAGGCAATTGCCTAGGGCATTTGGTATGCCTAGGGGCATCAGCAGCTTCTGCTGATTAAAATGATATGCGGCATGCCTATATTCTGTGTGCAGCATTTCATATGCAGATACAGCCACAGTCTCACACAGTATATATGCATGCTGCATATCAGTTTAATCAGTAGAAGCTGCTTGTGCATCCTAGCCACATAGCAATGCAAATAAGATGCATTTTCATAAAAAAATGTGCCTGACGTTCAAATTGAGGCAAGATTTATGAGGACACATCTGTATCCAAGCAGAGGCAGAGGTCACAGTGTTAGTGGCAGTGTGAGTACTGTGTGCATGTGAGTGGGTTGGTTGTGTAGTAGTGTTCAGAATATGTGTAAGGAGCATTATGTGTGTCATGTAAAAATTCATTAATAATGTGTAACATATGTGCAAGGGGCACTATGTGTGTCATTATGTGTATAAGGGCATTAATAATGTGCGGCATATGTGTAACAGGGTACTATTGTATGTGTGTCATTATGTGTATAGGGGCACTAATAACCTGCAGCAAATGTGTAGGGGGCACTATGTGTGTCATTATGTGTATAAGGGCATTAATAATGTGCGACATATGTGTAACAGGGTACTACTGTATGTGTCATTATGTGTATAGGGGCACTAATAATGTGCAGCAAATGTGTAGGGGGCACTATGTGTGTCATTATGTTTATAAGGACATTAATAATGTGCGGCATATGTGTAAGGGACATTACGTGTAAAAGGGCATTAATAAATGTTGGCATAATGTTTAAGGCACATTATGTTTATAAGGACATTAATAAGGACATTAATAATGTGTCTCATAAGTGTTAGGGGCATTACTGTGTGGCATTATGTGTTTAAGGTGCTCTACTATGTGGCGTTGCGTATGTCAAGGGCACTACTGTTTCGTCTAATGTGAATAAAGAGCAATAGGGTGTGGTGTAATGTGAATAAGGAGCAATTCAGTGTGATGTAATGTGAATAAGGGGCACTACTGTGGCGCAATTTGAATTGGGGGTACCATTGTGTGGCCATGCCCCTTCCCAGCAAGAACATGCCCCATTCTGGGCTGTGTGCCGAATGTGCCACTGTTCTTATTTAAAATATAGGGGGTAGGAGTACCAAAATAAGGACTGCTATGGATGAGGGGTGATGGTGCTGGGAAAGAAGTGCAAGGTCCGAGGCGGAACCAGCGGTGGTGCTAGGGGGCACCAGCCAAAATCTTGCCTAGGGCATCATATTGGTTAGGGCCGGCTCTGAGTGCAGGTTATTATTCAACGTTTAGGGGTTGTTGTATAAAGTAGTGAAAAGCTCGGAGAAGTGGACCGGTGATAGCAACCAATCAGCTTTGAGGTAGCATTTATCAAGTACATTCTATAAATTGATTGCTGAGTGGTTACTGTAGGCAATTCTCCACTCTTTTCACTGCTTGATGCAGCAACCTCAATTCCTTGTATGACAGAATCCTCTGCATTTCCTTGTTACAGCTGACAGTAGCACATTGCTCTGCACGGACAACTGCAGAAGTTGATGATCTGCATTGGACACTGTTTCCATATGCTGCTGATTATGGGGCTCATTCAGACCCGATTGCTGCTGTGCATTTTCACACATCAGCAATCAGGTCTGAAATGCGCTGCAGTGCGCTGGCACATCGCTGACAGCTGACTGCTGTCATAGCCTAGCGATTGCCTCTGCCTGATTGACAGGCAGAGGCGGTCGCTGGGCGGTAGGGTGCGAGCACGACGGCGCTTGGCCGTTGTTTTGTGGGCGCGGTCCGGCCAACGCAGGCGTGGCGGGGGTGGGCCACAGCGGTTGCGTGACGTCACACGCAGCCGCTCCGACCAGGGCAGTGATGAGTAGCTCCCGGCCAGCACGCAGGAGCTGCGCTGGCCGGGAGATATTCCTGAAGTACAAAAGCATTGCCGCTCTGCGATGCTTTTGTACTTCTGCAGGGGGGTGAAGGGGGTCGGGCCTGACATGCGGGGCGGGCTAGCCCTGTGCTGGGCGTCCCCCCACATGTCGGTGTGTCCGATCGTAGCCCTGCTCAATTCTGCAGGGCTACGATCAGGTCTGAATTAGGCCCTATAGCTGGTGTGGCATTCTGTCAGCTGCTGTATAGTCCTCTGCTGGTGTGTAGCCCTTTAGACCTTAATGTGTGACCAAATTAGAAACAAATCCTAATTTTGGAAACAGCTCTTGACATTGGGCATGGGACACAGTGATGAGATCAGCCATGTTTGGCTTGATGAACTACATTTAGTTGCTTAATTAACTTATCAATGTCATGAAAATTGTAATGAGAACTTTGATGTTAGGAAATACCAAGTAATCTGTCCCATATCTGATGTGAAATCTGCTGTGACCCCAGTCGGCTTATTTAATGAATATTATCAGTTTCCTGGTAGAATGATAAAGATCATTAGTTACCAGTTACCATGTCAGCTTTTTTTACTATTATTTAATATGTAATCAGATCAGTGGTGCTGAGGTTTTTTACATGATGTTCTGCACCATTCTACTAATATTTATTTTTATTTTTTTAGACTTTGCAAATGATCCAGTTGTTCAGTTTGGTAAAAATATATTTGAAGTTGCAATGAAGAATTTATCTTCCAGTTTTCATCACCTCAGTGCTGTTGTTCCCACCCTGCTGGATGCCAGCTGCAGTGGGTACCATAAAGCATCGTACATGCTTGCCATTATGTATGAGATTGGTCTAGGTGTGCCTACTGATCCAGCTCAGGTTGGTACCATCCATGGAAAACTTGTGTGGGTACAGATGTGATCTCATACACCTAGTGTCTGTACGCCATATGGTGAGAGCTGTCTGGTGCGAATAAGACACCCCGTGAGGAGTAGCGTACCATACTTCTATGTACATTTTGCTTCCTATACGCATCAATGACGCAGTGAAACACCATTCACAGTGCACTTGAGACACTAGGCTGACACATTAACCGTACAGGTAGCAAGTTGCGGATGAAGCACAACGGAACTTGGTGTAAGAAAAAACATCAGAGCTTTTTTACACAGATTCAGACTGAGGGCAGGATGTAATGCCGCACGGACGTTTTTTTAATGGGGCAATCACTTAAAGGCAAAAACATGCCTTGTAAGTGATTGCCCCCTTTAAAATAATGTCGAGTTCGTCTGGCATCCCACACAGCCGCAGAACTCCAGCGGCATTACATCCGACCCACAGTTGCACATAGGTGTACAAATGTCGCACATCGTAATTCATCAGTGTAACCTAGAAAAGTAGTTTTGTATATAGGGGGTGATGGGGGGGGGGGGGGGTGTAATAGGGTGTGAGTATCAGGAAGTGAGAGATTTTGTGAGAGTTCTCCGGCTTTTTTAAAGTGGCAATCATTTACAGATGTAGCCACGCTCATCTGCGCCCCGGCGTGATGAGACGATCCTGGGTGCAGGAGTGTCTATGATGCGCACGTTCCCCATTTTCATGAAAGAGAGTGTCTCCGTACGCTGCCTCGGCGCAGCTAGATGATCCGGCAAGAATGCACGCCTGTGATGTAGCCACGCTAGATGTGCGTGGGCTACATCTGTACATGGCAAAACCAGGTTGATTTTGCCATGTAAATAATTGCCACTTTAAAAAAAAACCTCACAAAATCCCTCACTTTCTGATTCTCACACCCTATTACATTTTCCCCCACATGTTTTGTTTGTTTTTGAAACTAACAGCGAGATAGACGCTTGTCGCAGCTGAGTCACCCAGGACCTGGCGCACTGAGGGGGGCTATTTGGCGCAGCTGAGGGGACATCTGTATATATGCAGTATATATTGATATTTCTCTATCGTCCTAGTGGATGCTGGGGTTCCTGAAAGGACCATGGGGAATAGCGGCTCCGCAGGAGACAGGGCACAAAAAGTAAAGCTTTAGGATCAGGTGGTGTGCACTGGCTCCTCCCCCTATGACCCTCCTCCAAGCCTCAGTTAGATTTTTGTGCCCGGCCGAGAAGGGTGCAATCTAGGTGGCTCTCCTAAAGAGCTGCTTAGAAAAGTTTAGCTTAGGTTTTTTATTTTACAGTGAGTCCTGCTGGCAACAGGATCACTGCAACGAGGGACTTAGGGGAGAAGAAGTGAACTCACCTGCGTGCAGGATGGATTGGCTTCTTGGCTACTGGACATTAGCTCCAGAGGGACGATCACAGGTACAGCCTGGATGGTCACCGGAGCCTCGCCGCCGGCCCCCTTGCAGATGCTGAAACGAGAAGAGGTCCAGAATCGGCGGCAGAAGACTCCTCAGTCTTCTTAAGGTAGCGCACAGCACTGCAGCTGTGCGCCATTTTCCTCTCAGCACACTTCACACGGCAGTCACTGAGGGTGCAGGGCGCTGGGAGGGGGGCGCCCTGGGAGGCAAATGAAAACCTTTTTTGGCTAAAAATACCTCACATATAGCCTCCGGGGGCTATATGGAGATATTTAACCCCTGCCAGAATCCGTTAAGAGCGGGAGACGAGGCCGCCGAAAAAGGGGCGGGGCCTATCTCCTCAGCACACAGCGCCATTTTCCCTCACAGAAAGGCTGGAGGGAAGGCTCCCAGGCTCTCCCCTGCACTGCACTACAGAAACAGGGTTAAAACAGAGAGGGGGGGCACTAATTTGGCGTTAGAAATATATAAAAAAGATGCTATAAGGGAAAACACTTATATAAGGTTGTCCCTATATAATTATAGCGTTTTTGGTGTGTGCTGGCAAACTCTCCCTCTGTCTCTCCAAAGGGCTAGTAGGTCCTGTCCTCTATCCGAGCATTCCCTGTGTGTGTGCTGTGTGTCGGTACGTGTGTGTCGACATGTATGAGGACGATGTTGGTGAGGAGGCGGAGCAATTGCCTGTAATGGTGATGTCACTCTCTAGGGAGTCGACACCGGAATGGATGGCTTATTTAGGGAATTACGTGATAATGTCAACACGCGCCAAGGTCGGTTGACGACATGAGACGGCCGACAAACAATTAGTACCGGTCCAGACGTCTCAAAAACACCGTCAGGGGTTTTAAAACGCCCGTTTACTTTAGTCGGTCGACACAGACACAGACAGGGACACTGAATCCAGTGTCGACGGTGAATAAACAAACGTATTCCTTATTAGGGCCACACGTTAAGGGCAATGAAGGAGGTGTTACATATTTCTGATACTACAAGTACCACAAAAGAGGGTATTATGTGGGATGTGAAAAAACTACCGTAGTTTTTCCTGAATCAGATAAATTAAATGAAGTGTGTGATGATGCGTGGGTTCCCCCCGATAGAAAATATGGGCGGTATACCCTTTCCCGCCAGAAGTTAGGGCGCGTTGGGAAACACCCCTTAGGGTGGATAAGGCGCTCACACGCTTATCAGAACAAGTGGCGGTACCGTCTATAGATAGGGCCGTCCTCAAGGAACCAGCTGACAGGAGGCTGGAAAAATATCATAAAAAGTATATACACACATACTGGTGTTATACTGCGACCAGCGATCGCCTCAGCCTGGATGTGCAGAGCTGGGGTGGCTTGGTCGGATTCCCTGACTAAAAATATTGATACCCTTGACAGGGACAGTATTTTATTGACTATAGAGCATTTAAAGGATGTATTTCTATATATGCGAGATGCACAGAGGGATATTTGCACTCTGGCATCAAAAATAAGTGCGATGTCCATATCTGCCAGAAGATGTTTATGGACACGACAGTGGTCAGGTGATGCAGATTCCAAACGGCACAAAGGTGTATTGCCGTATAAAGGAAGAGGAGTTATTTGGGGTCGGTCCATCGGACCTGGTGGCCACGGCAACTGCTGGAAAATCCACCGTTTTTACCCTAAGTCACATCTCTGCAGAAAAAGACACCGTCTTTTCAGCTTCAGTCCTTTCGTCCCTATAAGAGTCATATCTGCCCAGGGATAGAGGAAAGGGAAGAAGACTGCAGCAGGCAGCCCATTCCCAGGAACAGAAGCGTTCCACCGCTTCTGACAAGCTCTCAGCATGACGCTGAGACCGTACAGGACCCCTGGATCCTACAAGTAGTATCCCAGGGGTACAGTTTGGAATGTCGAGACGTTTCCCCTGCGCAGGCTCCTGAAGTCTGCTTTACCAAGGTCTCCCTCCGACAAGGAGGCAGTATGGGAAAAAATTCACGAGCTGTATTCCCAGCAGGTGATAATTAAATTACCCCTCCTACAACAAGAAAAGGGGTATTATTCCACACTATATTGTGGTACTGAAGCCAGAAGGCTAGGTGAGACCTATTCTAAATCTAAAAAAATTTGAATACTTACAAAGGTTCAAATCAAGATGGAGTCACTCAGAGCAGTGATAACGAACCGGGAAGAAGGGGACTATCTGGTGTCCCGAGACATCAGGGATGCTTACCTCCATGTCCCAAATTTGCCCTTATCACTAAGGGTACCTCAGGTTCGTGGTACAGAACTGTCACTATCAGTTTCAGACGCTGCCGTTTGGATTGTCTACGGCACCCCGGGTCTTTACCAAGGTAATGGCCGAAATGATGGTTCTTCTTCGAAGAAAAGGCGTCTTAATTATCCCTTACTTGGACGATCTCCTGATAAGGGCAAAGTCCAGGGAACAGTTGGAGGTCGGAGTAGCACTATCTCGGATACTGTTACAACAGCAGGGGTGGATTCTAAATATTCCAAAATCGCAGCTGATCCCGACAACAAGTCTCCTGTGCTTAGGGATGATTCTGGACACAGTCCAGAAAAAGGTGTTTCTCCCGGAAGAGAAAGCCAGGGAGTTATCCGAGCTAGTCAGGAACCTCCTAAAATCAGTGCATCATTGCACAAGGGCCATGGTAAAAAAAATGGTGACTTCCTTCGAAGCAATTCCAGTCGGCAGATTTCATGCAAGAACTTTTCAGTGGGATCTGCTGGACAAATGGTCCGGATCGCATCTTCAGATGCATCAGCGGATAACCCTATATCCAAGGACAAGGGTGTCTCTCCTGTGGTGGTTACAGAGTGCTCATCTTCTAGAGGGCCGCAGATTCGGCATTCAATTTTGGATGTTGGTGACCACGGAGGCCAGCCCGAGAGGCTGGGGAGCAGTCACACAAGGAAAAAATTTCCAGGGAGTGTGATCAAGTCTGGAGATTTTTCTCCACATAAATATAGCTAAGGGTAAATTTATAATGCTCTAAGCTTAGCAAGACCTCTGCTTCAAGGTCAGCCGGTATTGATCCAGTGGGATAAAACATCACGGCAGTCGCCCACGTAAATAGACAGGGCGGCACAAGAAGCAGGAGGGCAGTGGCAAAAACTGCAAGGACTTTTCGCTGGGCGGAAAATCATGTGATAGCACTGTCAGCAGTGTTTCATTCCGGGAATGGAAACTGGGAAGCAGACTTTCTCAGTAGGCACGACCTCCACCCGGCAGAGTGGGAACTTCATGGGGAAGTTTTCCACATAATTGTAAACCGTTGGGAATTACCAAAGGTGGACATGATGGCGTCCCGTCTGAACAAAAAACGGGACAGGTATTGCGCCAGGTTAAGAGACCCTCAGGCAATAGCTGTGGACGTTCTGGTAACACCGTGGGTGTACCAGTCGGTGTATGTGTTCCATCCTCTGCTTTTCATACCTAAGGTACTGAGAATTATAAGACGTAGAGGAGTAAGAACTATACTCATGGCTCCGGATTGGCCAAGAAGGACTTGGTACCCGGAACTTCAAGAGATGCTCACAGAGGACTTATGGCCTCTGCCGCTAAGAAGGGACTTGTTTCAGCAAGTACCATGTCTGTTCCGAGACTTACCGCAGCTGCGTTTGACGACATGGCGGTGGAACGCCGGATCCTAAGGGAAAAGGCATTCAGGAAGAGGTCATTCCTACCCTGGTCAAAGCCAGAAAGGAGGTGACCGCACAACATTATCACCACATGTGGCGAAAATATGTTGCGTGGTGTGAGGCCAGGAAGGCCCCACGAAGAAATTTCAACTCGGTCGATTCCTGCATTTCTTGCAAACAGGAGTGTCTATGGGCCTCAAATTGGGGTCCATTAAGGTTCAAATTTCGGCCCTGTCGATTTTTCTTCCAGAAAGAATTGGCTTCAGTTCCTGAAGTCCAGAAGTTTGTCAAGGGAGTATTGCATATACAACCCCCTTTTGTGCCTCCAGTGGCACTGTGGGATCTCAACGTAGTTCTGGGATTCCTCAAAACACATTGGTTTAAAACCAGTCAAATCTGTGGATTTGAAGCATCTCACATGAAAAGTGAACATGCTCTTGGACCTGGCCTGGACCAGGCGAGTGTCAAATTGGTGTTTTTTTTCTCAAAAAAGCCCATATCTGTTTGTCCATTCGGACAGGGCAGAGCTGCGGACTCGTCCCCAGTTCTCTCCCTAAGGTGGTGTCAGTGTTTCACCTGAACCAGCTTATTGTAGTGTCTTGCGCCTACTAGGGACTTGGAGGACTCCAAGTTGCTAGATGTGGTCAGGGCCCTGAAAATATAGGTTCCAGGACGGCTGGAGTCAGGAAAACTGACTTGCTGTTATCCTGTATGCACCCAACAAACTGGGTGCTCTTGCTTTTAAGCAGACTTTTGCTAGTTGGATGTGTAATACAATTCAGCTTGCACATTCTGTGGCAGGCCTGCCACAGCCAAAATATGTAAATGCCCATTCCACAAGGAAGGTGGGCTCATCTTGGGCGGCTGCCCGAGGGGTCTCGGCTTTACAACTTTGCCGAGCGGCTATTTAGTCAGGGGCAAACACGTTTGTAAAATCCTACAAATTTGATACCCTGGCTAAGGAGGACCTGGAGTTCTCTCATTCGGTGCTGCAGAGTCATCCGCACTCTCCCGCCCGTTTGGGAGCTTTGGTATAATCCCCATGGTCCTTTCAGGAACCCCAGCATCCACTAGGACGATAGAGAAAATAAGAATTTACTTACCGATAATTCTATTTCTCGGAGTCCGTAGTGGATGCTGGGCGCCCATCCCAAGTGCGGATTATCTGCATTACTTGTACATAGTTACAAAAATCGGGTTATTATTGTTGTGAGCCATCTTTTCAGAGGCTCCGCTGTTATCATACTGTTAACTGGGTTCAGATCACAGGTTGTACAGTGTGATTGGTGTGGCTGGTATGAGTCTTACCCGGGATTCATAAATCCTTCCTTATTGTGTACGCTCGTCCGGGCACAGTACCTAACTGAGGCTTGGAGGAGGGTCATGGGGGGAGGAGCCAGTGCACACCACCTGATCCTAAAGCTTTACTTTTTGTGCCCTGGCTCCTGCGGAGCCGCTATTCCCCATGGTCCTTTCAGGAACCCCAGCATCCACTACGGACTCCGAGAAATAGAATTATCGGTAAGTAAATTCTTATTTTTCCATAGCTTTATTTTTTTATAATTAGCCATTCTCAAATCTTCCTAATACCACACAAATGCAGGAATTGTCTTAATGGCAATTAAACTTTCATTGTCATTAGTGTTATTTCAGGTTTCTTTACTTAGCATTATAGGAAGACTAAACCTATAATTTATATCCAGACACTTGCAAGTAAACACAGTTGTACAGATTATTTCACTGGGAAATTATTTTTGATTTATTATTTGGTACAAAGGATTTTCTTTCTGCTAGAGCCCATCTGTTATCTATTAGCCATTTAAGCCAAATAATAACTAATTTTAAATGATTTATTAAAATGTTATCATCCCTGATGTTCGTTGGTGATTACAATTAGATGAATGAGAGCTTCTTATAGGACAGCTTTGAAGAAGCTTTTGTGGTTAATCCACTTTACTGCATTCATAAATCCCTGTTGTACCTCATTAACACTATTATAAAAGGCTGTTATAAAAGGTCATAGAATTTAAGTGTTAATCAATTTAATATTATTTGCAAATTAATTTTGTGTCAAAGGAAACAAAATGCTTAATTCAAATGTTGTTTTCTGCCACAAAGCTTTTTATTTTTTGCAAAACCCACTTTAGGAACCTTTTAAACACCACCTTGTTTGTATGTTACACACTTTTGTTACAAGCAGTTGTCACTCACGTCGTCAATGATGACTTTTTATGTTGGAAACGGCTTCTGTCTTTTCCTTCAGTGTGCTAATCATCAGTGTACATAATTGTATCGGGATGTAGTTATGTGAGCGGTGGTCAGGAGACCGCCGCCCACAATACCGGCACCTACATCCCGCCCCCTCACAATCCCTTCGGTCAGCATGCCAAACAACAGGGACTATTCCCAATAGTGGGTGTCCACAACACCCATAGAGTGGGAATAATCCCTGTGGCAAGCGCAGATGTTATAGCAACTTCTGCCTATTATCAGAGCGAATGTTAAATGCTATATAGGGATGTAGTTGGCTTCCCCACAGTTTGGATGCCAGCAGTTGTACTGGCGCCGGAATCCCAACACCTCTCAGAATCCCATCAGTCCGCATTCCGAAAATAAGTATGCCAGGGAGGGTTAGGGCTAGGCTGCAGGCGTGGAGGGGGCGGGTGGGTATGGGGAAGTTAAGTTAGATGTAGGTACTAGGGGGAAGGTTAGGCTGCGGGAGGGGAGGGTTTGAATTAGGCTGCGGGAGGGGAGGGTTAGGGAGAAAGTAAGGGTTAGGCTGCGGGAGGGGAGGGTTTAGGGAGAAGGTAAGGGTTAGGATGCGGGAGGGGAGGGTTAGGGAGAAGGTAAGGGTTAGGCTGTGGGAGGGGAGGGTTAGAATTAGGCTGCAGGAGGGGAGGGTTAGGGAGAAGGTAAAGGTTAGGCTGCGGGAGGGGAGGGTTACGGTTAGGCTGCGAGTAGGGAAGGTTAGGAGAAGGGTTAGGGTTAGTATACTTACTAAAAAGTGTTGGGATTCGGACTACTGGCATCCTCACTGTCGGGATCCTGTACCCAACCCACTGCACATGTAATAACAAGGTAAGTAGATGGATGTGAAGGGGCAGATGTTGGTGGTCCTACCTGTTACCACGGCAACATTGTTGTCAGCCTCTTCCAGACCTCACCAATGAACCCTAGGCAGAAGGACAGAGAACCCCAAGAAAACCCCAAAAATCACACATTTTGACGGTGATATTTATTTATTATGGTAAAAACATGTTCACTGTTGTAAATTCAACATTGTTAAGATTCTCGAGGTAAGTAGGATTAATGGTTCAACAGCAAATACAATTCACAATAAATGACAGTCATAAAATTATAATCACCAGTTTGTAACAGAGTAATGTGGAAGAATAAAGAACACACTTCAAGTAAAGTGGCCACAATATAACAGTATGCAGTTCACAACTAGAGAATTATTCCTATGTAGTCACCTTAAATGTCCACCAGGGGGCAGTCTCTGTTTAGTTTTATTATTAAAAGGTTTGTGATAATATCCCCCTATGTCCTTTAGGGGCAGACTGTAGTACCGTTTTATAAACAGATGGAGCGGGCTTTGTTTAGAAACAAGAGCACTATAATATGTAACCCCTTGGGGAGGAATCGGATACAAGCTAGCTGATGGCAGTATGTGACAGCATTTAATGCAGTTCCGTGATGACAAGTAGCAAACATGCAGTTAGACAGTGCAGTTTCTCGACAGTGATGCAAGCAGGACGGGTGGTAGATACAAGCGAATGACAGAGAACAATTCAACTCAGTTACTTGGTAGATTAGCAGACAGGTGGAGTCAGGTTAGGAACAATGCAGGATAATCGTTACAGTTCAGCCCCTGAAGAATCATGCAAGTAAGTGAACACAGTTAAGCAGTAAGGGGAATATGCCATTCAATCCCTAACAGTGAGAGGCAATAGTCACCTCAGTTCTGTAGTTTCTGAACTTGTGTGACAGTAGATAACAATAAGGCTCCCTGTAAGCTAGGCTTTCAATTAATCAATAATGATGCCTGACCCTCAGTATCAGAGACTATTTACATCCTGCCTTCTTCGGGGCTGGCTGACAGACTAGTACTGAGGAACAGTACTAGTCTGTCAGGAACAGTCTCTGGTAAGAAGGCTGGTCAACTATATCTGACTGAAACTGTCTGTCTCTTTGCTGCCATTTATGGGTACAGGTGGGTTGGTACTGAAATTAACAGCAGCGGTTGTGAGCTTTTGCAAACTGGCTGCTTGAAGTGTCTGAGGTACTGTACTGGTCCGCCTCTGCTTAGGTTCCCCTGCTGCCACTCCGGTTCTGTCCTCATTCAAAACGGCTCCCTAGCCTCACGACGCACCTCCGGACCCGTCCGCATCAACAGCGCTCCTTCTCCACCACACACCACGGCCCAGCAGCAGCCAATCAATCTCGTCCTAGGCTTTGCACTCTGCCTGGCTGTGGTCTTTCGACTACTAGGTCCTAGCGCCCACTGTATTCCCCTGGTTTACTGACATCATAGTTGCGAGGGGCCTGTTAACCCCCTCTGCACCAGCTCCTACACTGCCAGCAGCTGGCAATAAGGGTTTGTGGAGGGACCAAGTACAATAAATAAACAAGGGTCATGTCATTTCCTCCTTGCATTAAAAGTAATTAAGGCAAATAGTATTGTGCATTAATTGATGAAGGGCCAGAGGCTTTCCACTGTAGCTATTTCGTAATGGAATATGTAACAAAGACTGTCTGTATAGTTAGCACAGCATTTACCGGAAAACTTATTAGCACTAGAAACTGCAATGCAAGCTGCAAGCATTATCTGATACAAATCCAAATGAGTAGATAGACCGCGCAGAAACGTAAAACTGTGGCCCTGCTTGGCTTCCTCCTCCTGCAGTTGTTCAGAGGTCCACAGTTGCCGGCACTAATAGCAGATCCAAGTTACTGCCATCAATTTGTATTAGCTCACCAAGCATGCAAAGTGTAATTGGTCTGGTTTGCACTATGCATGGAGTTAATGGACTTTGCTATAGGACGCCCTTAAGTTTCCCATTCCTGGTGGTCAAATTCTCGATGGTCAGAATCCCAACAGAGGAATCCCGACGCTCACAATGCTGACAGTAAGTATAAGGGTTAGTGTTAGTTTTAGAGTTAGGCACTAGCAAGACCTGGCCAACCTGTGGCTCTCCAGCTGTTGTGAAACTATATGTCCCAGCATGCCCTGTCACAGCATTCCTATTAGGGAATGTTAAAACTGTGGCAGAATATTCTGGGACATGTAGTTTCACAGCAGCTGGAGAGCCATAGGTTGGCCAGGCCTGCACTAGGGGGAGAGTTAGGGTTATGCCGCAGGAGGAGATTGTTAGGACTAAGCTGTGGGAGGGGATGTTAGGATTAGGTTGCAGGAGGGGTGGGTTAGGGATAAACCGGGATCTGTCTGCATTCTGACTGTCGGATTCAGTTGCCGGGATTCTGCCCATCTGGATCCTGACTGCCAATATTTCATATTCAACCGGTGGACACACCAAGGAACAATGATATGAGAAAGGTGGAGGACAGACGGCACAGATTTGCACCAAGATTCAGTCACATGCAGACATGAATAGCCAGAATTGTTAGCAAGATATCTAAGAACTTGCCAAAAAACTGCTATATTGTTTTTACGGGTGGTCTTCAGTATGCCGGTGGTCGGGCTCCCGGCGACCAGCATACCGGCGCCGGGAGCCCGACAGCCGGCATACTGACACTTATTCTCCCTCGTGGGGGTCCACGACCCCCCTGGAGGGAGAATAAAATAGTGTGGCGCGCGTAGCGAGCCCGCAAGGGGCTCATTTGCGCTCGCCACACTGTCGGTAAGCCGGCGGCCGGCCTCCCGGCGCCGGTATGCTGGTCGCCGGGAGGCCGGCCGCTGGCAGATCATAGTGAGCCCGTTTTTACATTTCTTGTTCTTTACTACCTTTTCATCTAGTGAATAACAAGGGGCAGTGTTTATTGGTTAATGACGATAATAGTGGCATATATATTTATTATTGCTGACATCGCTCTGGCCAAACTGTCTTTGTTGCCAATGATGACATGCAAATTCCCTACATACTGTAGGCAAATAGAAGAAAAATTAACATTTAAATATTCTGAGGCAACCCAATACATTTGCAGTATTTATTTGTATGCTTGTGAAATTCATACTCTCATCCATAATCATCTATATACTGAGCAATGAAACCATTATTAATTGTAGGATTTGTGTAAGAAAACATGGGGATAGTTAAGTTTGAGCGTCTGTATTACCAGGTGTTTAATGATTGGATCATCATGCTCTGCAGATGAACCCTTTCCTTTTCTGTGTGTAGGCTCTGCTGTACGGTCTGGTTGCAGCACAAGGAGAGGATAGGCTCGCTCTGCTGAAGCTTGGATATAAGCATCTTCATGGAATTGACCATCATAGTTTGGATCTAGATATTGCATTTGCTTACTACATGAATGTTGCAAAGAAGACTCAAAAGGATCGTTCAGCAGGACATGCAGAACAAGTATTGTGCAATACCTCATTACTCAATCATGTCCCCCAGTCTTCAGCATGCTTCTCTCTGCTCTTCCCTTCTCACCCATTTCTACTGTCCAAATGTCTGCATGTCTCCCATTTGTTTAATGTAAAATTAGTTTGTCTGCTTAACTTTGATGTCAAATTATATTATATTTAAGAACGTGCTCTGAAAGGATTGGTTCCAGACCTCAGTGAGTAGTCAGTGAGAAGAAAAAAGAAACTGGGTTTCAGATAACTTTAAATCCCAAGAATAGCAGAGTGCCAGAAGTACCAGATACCAAGACACAGACCGGAGCTCATGCAAGCAGATAACATAGCTAATGACCTAGAGCTGTAGGTGAACTTCAACTGTTCTAGCAACCACCAAGCGTCTGAACAGATATAAGTCCATTCCCACTAATACCCACACTGGCAGAGTTGGGAATTACAGATAGATTCAAAGATGTATCCTATCACTATGGGTCTGATATATGAGGTGGACCCTGTCACTATGGGCCTGATCTGTAAGGTGGACACTGCCACTACTAACCTGATCTATAAGGTGAACCCTTCCCCTATGGGCTTGATCTATGAGCTGGACCCTGCAACTACGGGCCTGATTTCTGAGTCGGCCCTGCCACTGTAGGCCTGACCTATAAGGTAGACCCTGCCACTGTGTTCCTTATCTATAAGGTGGACCCTGCCACTATGGGCCTGATCTATGAGGTGGACCCTGCCACTGTAGGCCTGACTTATATGGTAGACCCTGCCACTGTGGGCCTGATCTATAAGATGGATCCTGCCACTATGGGCCTAATCTATGAGGTGGACCCTACCACTATGGGACTGATCTATAAGGTGGACCCTGCCACTAAGGATTGATCTATAAAATAGACCCTGTCACTATACACCTGATCTATAAGATGGAAGCTGCCATTATATCTTTGATCTATAAGGTGGACCCTGCCACTAAGGCTTGATCTATAAAGTGGACCCTGTCACTATAGGCCTGATCTATAAGATGGAAGCTGCCATTATGCCTTTGATCTATAAGGTGGGTCCTGCCACTAAGGCTTGATCTATAAAGTGGTCCCTGTCACTATAGGCCTGATCTATAAGATGGAAGCTGCCATTATGCCTTTCATCTATAAGGTGGACCTGATCTATAAGGTGGATCCTGCCATTATAGGGTGGACCTGCAGTTGAATTAAAAAATATCCTTTGTTCATTTGAGCAAAGATACTTCTGCATGCCTATGCTTTCACACCTGTATTTGGAGTTGCATTTAACCTTAAAACTAGGATATAAATATGACAATTATCATCAACTTCAAAACATGCCCCAAAATTACATAGGTGTAAATAAGTAGTAGCTAGTGTATTTCTAGACACACGTAACAGAAATATGGAAGCATATTGTGCACATGCGCTGTGTGCCAAGTTTGCACCAAGATGAGGTGCGTGTTTATGTTTCTGTCCTATATGTCTCTCATAATTCTATGTGTGTCCGCTTTCCTTTGTATGTCTCTACTGCTCTCTGTATATCTCAACTCTCCTTTGTATTCTCCTTTTCTAGCTCTCTCCTCTTATCTTTCTATGGGTCATATTTATAAAAAAAATGTGGTCAGCCCCCCAAAATGTAGAGTATTTATCAAGACAATTAGCATTCTTATATCAGGGGAATGTAAGTCATCGGCGTACGGGCTCTGATAAACCCATCTGATGATCAGTAAGAAGTAAGGTGATCACATACACGCTGGGCACCTTTTTGCGCATGGCTATCAAGCTATGTGAAAATATTGTGATTGGAATCACGAACAGCTCCAGCCCAGCGGAGAAGGATTGAAAGAACCCTCTTCAGCAGGGCCTCACCATCGAAGTTATTGTGCTAATGCCATCGGAAGATGGTATTGGCCCACGCATGCAAGATCTGGAAAGTTAGGCTTTGTGGATCTTGATAAATACTGTCTGCAAAGATAACAATAGGGGTGGCTGATGTTAGGGCTGGACAACGGAAAGCAGTAATTTTTAGCCAAATCTCCTTCTTTCTATCTTATTACATTCTAGTGACACTTATTTCTGACCTAAAATCTAAAAGCAGTTTAGCCTATATTTTAAGCGCAGACTTTCTTGATAAATAAGCCCCAATATGCTTCCAGTCTACTCTGATGCATATCTGTGCTCTCCACTCTCATCTGTGTGTCTGCACTCTATATGGGCCTGATTCTGAGTTGGGCGCAATTCCGATGTTTGCATAAGGACGAAACTCCAGAAAACCCCTATGGTGCATGCCTTGCCCTGACTGTATGCAGAGGCTGCTGTTGAGTATGGAGTCGCTTGCAATAGAGCTGATGACATACAGCCATGGAGTGATCCTGGGTTCTGGCTGGGTTGTGGCCTGAAGTGTTCACAAAAAAAGGCCGCCAGGGGCGTGTCAGTTATCACAGCTGCCTTCCCAAACACCGATCCACAGCCACAGAGGCCATGTTTAGAGAAATATCAATGAAACACTGAGCAGCCCGTAGGCTGTTGCAAGTGTCAATGATGTGCACATTAGTACACCGATGGTGTAGTGTTCAGAACCACCAAAGCCGTTGCACACTCCATGGATTCTAAAAATGGACGCCCCAGCGCTTGTAATCTCTGTCACCCGCTGGTGCGTAAGGGGAAAGCTGACACAATCATTTCCATATTATAGCAATAGCTTCCACCTATGAACCAAGCCCAATATGTCTAAATTCTCCAATCTCATCAATGACCTGTGTGAAGAGTTTCCAGAGAGGCCCGTTTCCAGTCCTGGAGGGAAGGCCAGTGCTCAAAGATGTGCTGGTTGAATGAGAACCTTTTAATTGATGATTTTTGCTCTTCTCCATTTCATCCATGGATGAATGCAGATGGGGGATGTCCTCAATAAATCTACACATCTACATTACTTTATCTCTGCAGTTGTTTAACACATCCCATGTCTTCCATTTAAGGCATTTGTAGAAATCATAAGGCTGATGGATGATGACATATTGAAAGAGCAGACTAGAGAAAATGATGACTTTTTCTTGTGGCTTAAACAGAATGCAGAGAGAGGAGACGCATATGCCCAGGTAACCGAAACGTCTAGACATGACTAATATTGCTGAATAACATCATAGCGTACAAAGTACAACTGGCAACTTGGAGACAGACATGTCATGGACCAAACCTCTGGAAAAAGAAAACTGATTCAAATTTTGGTAACAAAAGTGATGTAGAGCAGGATCAGTGCTGCAAGTATGGCGGTATGGGGTGGAACGGTGTACTGGTAAGAAATTCCCAGCCGATACGCCATACTGCCAGGTCGTCCATCATACTGCATCCCGCTGGCTTCGTTTTGTGTGAGGGGAGGAGAGCGTAGCGCCTCTCCTGCCCCTCAATTCTCTGTAATGCCCGGACTCACCGTCTCACTCTCCAGTGGCGGTGGGGTCAATCTGAATAAGGCACCGGTTTGCTAGCCAATCAGAGCTCACGGACCGGCAGCCGCGGCTCCGGATCGGCTGCCGGTCCGCGAGCTCTGATTGGCTAACGAACCAGCGCCTCATTTGAGATACCCACCGCCGGAGACCTCACCGGATTTCTGGAGCATTGAGGGGCAGGAGAGGCGCTGCGCTCTCCTCCCCTCACATAGAAGAAACAGAGCCAACGGTGAGGGGGGGGGGGGGGGGGGGGCAGTGAGTGCACAGTGGGACAATGTATATCTGGCACTGTGGGGGCATTGTATATCTGACATTGTGGGGGCATTGTATATCTGGCACTGTGGGGGCAATGTATATCTGGCAAAGGTTGGCAATGTATATCTGGCACTGTGGGGGCAATGTATATCTGGCACAGGGGGGCACTGTATATCTAGCACTGTGGGGCATTGTATCTCTGGCACTGTGGGGGCATTGTATATCTGGCACAGGGGGGCAATGTATATCTGGCACTGTGGGGGCATTGTATATCTGGCACTGTGGGGGCATTGTATATCTGGCACTGTGGGGGCATTGTATATCAGGCACAGGGGGCAATGTATACTGTGGGGGCATTGTATATCTGGTACAGGTGGGCAATGTATATCTGGCACTTTGGGGGCAATGTATATCTGGCACTGTGGGGCCATTGTATATCTGGCACTCTGGGGCAATGTATATCTGGCACTGTAGGGGCATTGTATATCTGGCACAGGGGGGCAATATATATATGGCACTTTGGGGGCATTGTATATCTGGCACCGTGGGGCAATGTGTATCTAGCACAGTGGGGCATTGTATATCTGGCACAGTGGGGCATTTGTGTATCTGGCACAGTGGGGGCATTTGTGTATCTTGCACAGTGGTGGCATTTGTGTATCTGGCACTGTGGGGCATTTGTGTACATATGGGTCCACCGTTATCTTGACTAGTTTTCTGCGCCCTCCTCCCCTCACATAGACGAAACAGAGCCAACGGTGAGGGGGGGGGGGGGGGGGGGGGCAGTGAGTGCACAGTGGGACAATGTATATCTGGCACTGTGGGGGCATTGTATATCTGACATTGTGGGGGCATTGTATATCTGGCACTGTGGGGGCAATGTATATCTGGCAAAGGTTGGCAATGTA
The DNA here is from genome assembly GCF_028390025.1 of Pseudophryne corroboree. Taxonomy (NCBI): domain Eukaryota; kingdom Metazoa; phylum Chordata; class Amphibia; order Anura; family Myobatrachidae; genus Pseudophryne; species Pseudophryne corroboree. The sequence goes on along the minus strand of NC_086444.1, from coordinate 1,100,230,334 downwards.
TATCTGGCACTGTGGGGGCAATGTATATCTGGCACAGGGGGGCACTGTATATCTAGCACTGTGGGGCATTGTATCTCTGGCACTGTGGGGGCATTGTATATCTGGCACAGGGGGGCAATGTATATCTGGCACTGTGGGGGCATTGTATATCTGGCACTGTGGGGGCATTGTATATCAGGCACAGGGGGCAATGTATACTGTGGGGGCATTGTATATCTGGTACAGGTGGGCAATGTATATCTGGCACTTTGGGGGCAATGTATATCTGGCACTGTGGGGCCATTGTATATCTGGCACTCTGGGGCAATGTATATCTGGCACTGTAGGGGCATTGTATATCTGGCACAGGGGGGCAATATATATATGGCACTTTGGGGGCATTGTATATCTGGCACCGTGGGGCAATGTGTATCTAGCACAGTGGGGCATTGTATATCTGGCACAGTGGGGCATTTGTGTATCTGGCACAGTGGGGGCATTTGTGTATCTTGCACAGTGGTGGCATTTGTGTATCTGGCACTGTGGGGCATTTGTGTACATATGGGTCCACCGTTATCTTGACTAGTTTTCTGCGCCTAGGCACAACATGATTTATTAGCATAAACCCTTCATCTATTGTTCTTAGCTGCAATACAATACAGAGAACAATACAGCAGGGGATTAAGCCATTACATCAGGAAATTAAATCCGACTGGCCAGTCTCAGTTAATCCTATTCCAATTTTTAATCTTTATTTCTTACTTTCAATTTTTCTGTATCTCTCACACTTATTAGTTACTAATCTTCCATAACACTGGTGGGTGATTCAATTTCACTAATGAGTACAATCTCAAAAGTGATTATTGTAAGGATTTACTTTTCAGTTCATTTGAACATGTCAGATTAACAATTCTAGCTGGCTACTGTGAGTCAGTGCTTTAAAATAGTACATTAATAAATAAAAGTTACGTTTTATATTCAGTACATGATATATGGTATTTACCATTTTGCTAAGAGTGCGCCCACAAAAAGAGTCTTCTTTTTCTCTGCATATTTCTGGATACTGTTTTCTGACTCGGGGCGCACCACCAAACGTACAATATAGTATTGATAGGTATTGTATCTAAATTGTCCCCTTTTTGGTTAAGCACGAATTATTAGAATCATCGACACCATAATACTAGTGCCCAGTCTTTTTTTCTTTACTGCTCGAAATAGCGGCGCCAGAATCTCGTCCACAGCTGAAACACCGACGCCGAGATCCAGACAGGACTTGAGATCCCAGCGTCTAAATACAGATGCACAGAATCCCGATCCTGCTGTCACCTGGACGCGATTACGTCCCGCCACGGAGGAAGGAAGAGGTAGAGGAGGTTAGGTTTAGCCGTCAGAAGGGGGGTTAGGGTACAGAGATGGGAAGTTAGGGCTAGGTATTGGGCAGGGAGGGTTAGGGTTAGGCACTTAGCAGGGGAGGTTAGGGTTAGGCACCTAGCAGGGAGGGTTAGGTTTAGGCAATGGGAAGGGAGAGTTAGGGTTAGGTACCAAGCAGGAAGGGTTAGGATTAGGCACCCACAGGGTATGGTTAGGGTTAGGCAGCACTGGGGAGGGTTAGGCACCCACAAGGGAGGGTTAGGGTTAGGCACCCACAAGGGAGGGTTAGGGTTAGGCACCACTGGGGAGGGTTAGGGTTAGGCACCCACAGGGTATGGTTAGGGTTAGGCAGCACTGGGGAGGGTTAGGCACCCACAAGGCAGGGTTAGGGTTAGGCACCACTGGGGAGGGTTAGGGTTAGGCACCCACAGGGAAGGTTTAGGGTAGGGTAAAGGTGAGGGTTAGGGGGCTTACTAGGGGGCTGTCGATATTCTGATGGACGGGATACCACTGTCGGTATACTGACAGCTGGCATCCCGTCCATTGGCAAAACATACTGATCCATTTTAATGCATTATATGTTCTGTAGGCTACTTGTGTGAGGTATTCCTTTTCTATATAAGGAGTGTTTTGCTCATACTGTTTCTTATACTACTATTACATCATGAATCGGTTTTACAGTGAGGCAGTGTCCTGGACATGTTTTTTTTAAATAAATATAAAAGACAGATAGATCGGCCAAACCTCACCTATTACAACTGATCACCAGTGGATGTATCGTGGCATCTTCCTAGACCAGGGATGGGGAACCTTCGGCCCTCCAGCTGTTGCTGAACTACACATACCAGCATGCCCTGCAACAGTTTTGCAATTTGGTCATGCTAAAACTGTTGCAGGGCATCCTGGGATGTGTAGTTCAACAACAGCTGGAGGGCCAAAGGTTCCCCATCCCTGTCCTAGACTAATATGTGATTCTTGTCTATGAGAGCCTTTATTAGCTGTTATTAGGACACCACTGTATATTTCAGTGTGCAGTATATACTGTAAGACCTACAGTATACAGTATATACTGTAGGTCTTAAAATGACTAAACAACATTGGTGGTCATTCCGAGTTGATCGCACGTAGCAACTTTTTGCTGCTGGTGCGATCAACTTGACGCCGCCTATGGGGGAGTGTATTTTAGTATAGCAGGGCTGCGATTGCTTGTGCAGCCCTGCTATGCTAAAAAAGTTTCCTGCAAAACAAGACTAGCCCTGCAGCTAGATGAAGGTCCCGGCTGTGACGTCAGACATCCGCCCTCCAAACGCCTGGACACGCCTGCGTTCGCCTTACCACACCCGGGAAACGGTAAGTAGACGTCCCAATCCTCCTTCCTCCTGTCAATCTTCTTGGGATCGGGCCTGCGATTGCATTCTTCGGTCCTGGCGTCATTGTCCAGTGACTGCTGTCGCTGGGCAACGACGCGCGTGCGCATTGCTGGCGCCGCGCAGCCACAGTCCCGACCCGTTCGCATCGCAGCGAAGAACCGCTGTGTGCAAACGGGTCGGAATGACCCCCTCATGTTCTTTAGTGATTAGTGATGCATATTGTGTAATGCACAGAAGCTGCTGCTTTTTGCTATTCTCATCATTTTAGAAGACCTATATTGAAGGACAGATTTTAGATGACAAGAGGACTATTTGTGACGTATAAGCACCATACTGTAGATTCTAGTTATACTGCTCTAATTTGAATGGAGTCATTTCACCAAAAAAAAAGTCTTGTGTAGAGAACACTTTAATTAGGTAAGAAACATTTTGGTGATCTAATCCATACCCGAACTGGCTGGACCTTTTGTATTCATCAAATGCGTTAGGGCAGGAAAATTGCTCTAGAATTTTTCACCCAATGTACAGATGTGTCCTCATATTTCTAAATTCAATATGCCACACGGGAGATGCATGGCACAAGTTAGCAGACAGGTCCCGTGAAACTCTGCTAGAGTCGGGTGTCTTTTTTGCTGAAAATACACCTTAGTCTGAACGCGATGTGACTAGGACGCAGTAGTAGACTGTGCTGATTCATTTGATGTGTGACACTTATTTGATATGTGTGCACCCAATGCTAGCAGAGTCTCACAGGACCTGGCGTACCAAGAGGGGCTGTTTGGCGTGACAGATGTATGAGGGCAAGCTTTGCATCCCTAGAAGGTACCAGTTTTATTGTGACAAGAACCTGACAATTACGTTACCTGCTATCTTCAAGCATAAGGATCCGATGTAGGACTGCGGCAGTGTGTGACAGGGGCGCTTTGCGGCGCTGCCATCTACAAGATAGCACGCCAATATGCGGGTGCAATGTATGAACTGTCAGTTGCACTGACCTTTCCGACACCTGCAGCTAGCGATTTCGATCTCGCAAGAGTAGCAAGATTTCACACGTGCACTGGAGCCGGCCGAAGGAGAGACACAGCACATCAGCACTAGACTGATGCGCTGTGTGCTCTGTGCCTTAGAGCAGATGTGGTAATTCACCTCAGCGCTGCTGCTTCCTGCTTCATCTTGGTAAAGAGGCGAAGCAGGAAGCGTTATACCTGCATGATATGTGTGGGTATAATACATTCATCCCAGTGTTACATAGTTACATAGTTGATAGCAAAAAGAAGAACATAAACTCTGACAGTTTCTTTTCTCCCTATTGGTATCCGTTATAATTTAATATATACAGTATGTGTGTGTGTATATATATATATATATATATATATACAGTGCTCAAAAAAATAAAGGGAACACTTAAACAACACAATGTAACTCCAAGTCAATCACACTTCTGTGAAATTAAACTGTCCACTTAGGAAGCAACACTGATTGACAATCAATTTCACATGCTGTTGTGCAAATGGAATAGACAACAGGTGGAAATTATAGGCAATTAGCAAGACACCCCCAATAAAGGAGTTGTTCTGCAGGTGGTGACCACGGACCACTTCTCAGCTCCTATGCTTTCTGGCTGATGTTTTGGTCACTTTTGAAAGCTGGCGGTGCTTTCACTCTAGTGGTAGCATGAGACGGAGTCTACAACCCACACAAGTGGCTCAGGTAGTGCAGCTCATCCAGGATGGCACATCAATGCAAGCTGTGGCAAGAAGGTTTGCTGTGTCTGTCAGCGTAGTGTCCAGAGCATGGAGGCGCTACCAGGAGACAGGCCAGTACATCAGGAGACGTGGAGGAGGCCGTAGGAGGGCAACAACCCAGCAGCAGGACCGCTACCTCCGCCTTTGTGCTAGGAAGAACAGGAGGAGCACTGCCAGAGGCCTGCAAAATGACCTCCAGCAAGCCACAAATGTGCATGTGTCTACTCAAACGATCAGAAACAGACTCCATGAGGGTGGTATGAGGGCCCGACGTCCACAGGTGGGGGTTGTGCTTACAGCCCAACACCGTGCAGGACCTTTGGCATTTACCAGAGAACACCAAGATTGGCAAATTCGCCACTGGCGCCCTGTGCTCTTCACAGTTGTAAGCAGGTTCTCACTGAGCACATGTGACAGACGTGACAGAGTCTGGAGACGCCAAGGAGAACGTTCTGCTGCCTACAACATCCTCCAGCATGACCGGTTTGGCAGTGGGTCAGTAATGGCGTGGGGTGGCATTTCTTTGGGGGGCCGCACAGCCCTCCATGTGCTCGCCAGAGGTAGCCTGACTGACATTAGGTACCGAGATGAGCCCTTGTGAGACCATATGCTGGTGCGGTTGGCCCTGGGTTCCTCCTAATGCAAGACAATGCTAGACCTCATGTGGCTGGAGTGTGTCAGCAGTTCCTGCAAGATGAAGGCATTGATGCTATGGACTGGCCCGCCTGTTCCCCAGACCTGAATCCAATTGAGCACATCTGGGACATCATGTCTCGCTCCATCCACCAACGCCACATTGCACCACAGACTGTCCAGGAGTTGGCGGATGCTTTAGTCCAGATCTGGGAGGAGATCCCTCAGGAGACCATCCGCCACCTCATCAGGAGCATGCCCAGGCGTTGTAGGGAGGTCATTCAGGCACGTGGAGGCCACACACACTACTGAGCCTCATTTTGACTTGTTTTAAGGACATTACATCAAAGTTGGATCAACCTGTAGTGTGTTTATCCACTTTAATTTTGAGTGTGACTCCAAACCAGACCTCCATGGGTTAATAAATTTGATTTCCATTGATAATTTTTGTGTGATCTTGTTGTCAGCACATTCAACTATGTAAAGAACAAAGTATTTAATAAGAATATTTCATTCATTCAGATCTAGGATGTGTTATTTTAGTGTTCCCTTTATTTTTTTGAGCAGTATATATATATATATATATATATATATATATATATATAATATGTGTGTGTGTGTGTGTAGTTGTAGACTCTGCACTCCCAGGTAAGTATTTTTGCTTGGTCCAATGCCCTCACGTCTGCATTGCAGCAGTCCACATATCAATCCAGCGATGAAGGTCCCGGACCAGCGATCAGATTACCAGTTGTTGTCCTGATGACCAACTATAAAGTTTGAAACGTTGATAACAATCTTTGCATTGCTGTACTCGTGTCCTGTGTGCCGCACTTTGGAATCTTAAAAATACAGGTGTGAATTCTAAGCTATCATAAAACCTTTTTTCCCCATATTCTGGCTACAATACCACTACTTACAGCCTGTGCAGGGAGGCTAAACCCCCATTTCACTCTATAATTACATTGCTAGGAAGGTTGGGATAAAAAATCTATTCTTATTATATTCATCCTTTATTTATATGGCACCCCAAGTGTTCTGCAACACCTTTCAAGGGCCCTCATTCCAAGTTGTTCGCTCGCTAACTGCTTTTAGCAGCATTGCAAATGCTAGGCCACCGCCCTCTGGGAGTGTATTTTAGCTTAGCAGAATAGCGAACGAAAGATTAGCAGAACTGCTACTAAATATTTTCTTGCAGTTTCTGAGTAGCTCCAGACCTACTCCTAGATTGCGATCAGCTCGCTCCGTTTAGTTCCTGGTTTGACCTCACAAACACGCCGTGCGTTCGGCCAGCCACTCCCCCGTTTCTATAGACACTCCCGCGTTTTTCCCTGACACGCCTGCGTTTTTTTAGCACACTCCCGGAAAACGCTCAGTTACCACCCAGAAACGCCCCTTTCCTGTCAATCACTTATCGATCAGCAGTGCGACTGAAAAATGCCGCACGAACAACAGCAAAACTGCTAAGTTTTTAGTTAAATAACTAAGCGCATGTGCGCTGCGTACCATGTGCATGTGTGATAGGTGGCTAAGCGTACCTGTAGTCTCACGCCTGTCCAGTTGCGGCCTCTCTGGTCGTTCGGTTCTTGCTTGTCGCGACGTCGGACGGAATCTGCGTGGGAAGGCTGCGTAGGACCTGGGCAGAAGGGACGGGGATACCCCAGTATAGTCAACACCCCCCTTTGAAAGGTGAAAGGACCACTACGGTGGGATACAGTAACAAAGATTTATTATAGACAGGGTTAGTCACTGGTCCATGTGACTAAATTCACCTCTTAGTAAAGTTCAGTGCAATTCAATAAGCCACAATACTTTTAGTCACATACTAAAAATATAACATAACATTAATACAAGAGCATTTCAGAATTTCAACACTCAGACGTCTTATACAGCTATTTCATGAGTATGCATGCGTTATACTGACGGGTCACTAGATGGCGCTAGATTGGACATGTTCAGTTTATGCTGCTGACAAAATGTTCCAGCTATATCACTGTCCTACAGGGGGTGCTGTAGAATGAGTTCGCACTGTGCACAGTATTTGTAATCCAACGGGTGGTGCTGTGGAGCAGCTACTTGCCATGTATAGCACCAGTTTCCAATAGAGGGCGCTGTGGAGTAAGTCATATCCCAGTATAGCAATGCTTCAAATAGAGGGCGCTGTGGAGTAAGTCATTTCACAGTCTAGCAATGCTTCAAATAGAGGGCGCTGTGGAGTAAGTCATTTCACATACAGTGGGTCACAGAGCAAATGACCCAATTCTGGCACACACATTGTGCTGCAGCTCAAACAGTCTAGGGATAAGTGTCACTTCGTGTTTTCCTTGCAATTGCAGTGGTAAGGGGAAGCAGAGGGTCTCACACAACCCTATCCCTTAAGGCTCTCTCTGGTACAATGGAAGGCAGCTCCAAATAAATCCCACATGTCCCTCTCCTTGTACATAGGGTCCTGCTGTGATCTGTCCCAAGGGGCTGTGATGTTGCAAGCTGTCAGGGTGACCACTGTTGGTCTGGGTGCCCATATGTGGGGGCTGTCTGGGGTGAAGTAGAGTACCTGCATTATCTGCTGCTGTTGCCAGCTCCTGCCGGTCACTTCTCACTGCTGCTTTTCAGGATGACAGCCGTCTCTCGATGCCCAGACTCTCCCAGCGCAGCGCGCCTCCAGACCTCCGCGTACAGCTCTTCACACCCACACATGACACACTGCCTCCTGTTCCACTGCCATGCTGCTCTCTCTCTCTGCTCACTGCAGTGCAGTTCTCCTTCCTGCTTCGTTCTCTCCCCACACAACACGGCCAATCAGAGCGCTCCCAGCTTCCCGCTCTGCAGGGATCCTGATGGAAAGCCCAGGGTCCTAGTGCTATACATATTCCTCTCCTGGTTGCCATAGTTGCTTAGCAACCAGTGTAAAAAGGATTTTAATCCTCACAGTGCATCTGCAACTGGTTTAACTAGCAGAAGGGATACCCCAAACGCGGGTATCACATGTTCGCCCGCTGAAATTATGCGTGTCCCCACGCATACTGTAATGGATTAAAGTCCTACACCACAGTCTTTGAACTCCCGATACATGCAAATAATTAGATGCCAACAAGTTAAACCTGAACAGTTATACCTTTCTACTTTTACTCTTGTTAAATAGCTAGGGTATGTCCATCCCAGGGACCCCATCCCTCCGCCACAGGACTCCGATCCCTCTGCGGTACGGGTTCTTCAAAGGTGTACATGGGTGGTACTCTATATCACGGCGTGCGATCTGCAACGAGCATGTGGTGCACCTTTATCGCATCTCATTGATCTTCGTATAGCCTGCCGTATCCTGAAGGCGAATTCTTCTCCCGTTATGGTCCTGTACTCACTATCCATTACAGGCTTCTCTTCCGTGGAATGGGCCTCAGCCTTCTCAGCTGCCTGTGGGGTCTCTGCCTGGGGCTTGGGTTCAGACGGTGGCATTGCTGGCTCCGGACTTCTGGATTCCACGGGTTCCACTATCTTTGTCATGGCCATGTGGACCACTGCTTCAGTGTCCCTTTTCTGGTCAGTCGCACCGGCATCTGTTTGCTCGAAATTTGCTGCACGGTAATCTGCGTCTTGCCTTTTTGGGATGTACTCTCGTTTTGGTTGAGGAGAAATCTGAGGCTTTATCACATTTTGAAGGCACTGCTGCACTGTCTCACTCTGACCTTTCACAACCGGTCTCTCGCTTGTGTCCAGCATTTTCCTTTGCTTTGGGACTTCAGGTTCGGGTGGTCGGGGTATCCGTTCAGGTCGAGGAGGATTAGTGTTAGGTCTACCGGTCTCACTATTACAGTCTCTTGGTTCCTCTCTGCTTCCGCTGTCCCAGTAGTCTTGCTGGTAGTAGAGTGGAGGCTTTCTATACCGCGGACAGCGCCAATACCGGTTACGCTCTCTGGCATGTCTGTTGCCTTGCACTGGAACGCCATTAGGACCTGTGACGTTGATGGCCTTAACGCCCCTTTTTCCATTGGTCAATTCAAATTCGACCCATTCCCCGCTTCCTAGGCTTCGGAAGTAATTTAACTGATGGGTCTTCTGAATGCCCGTATAGTGAACATATATGGTTCTCTTAGTGTCTGTTCTCCTTATGAAGCCGTAACCACGCGTTGCACTAAACCACAATACTTGGCCTGTCGTCTTTCTTGTTCTGGTTCTTCGATCATCCCCACCAGATGGTACACCCATCACTCCGACTTGACTCTGCCACACCAGTCTTGGTCCTGCTTTTCTGGGTCGTTCCTCCCATGGTAGATCTATTCTCTCCACTCTTTCGGAGGTCTGTTGACATACAGTGCCTTTCGGAGCATGTAATTGATCGGTCAATCGTCGGCCCGATTCTCTTACTACGTCCCAGCGAGGACGACTCTGCCAATCTTGCTCTTGATGCCATTCTCTGTGTCTATTCCTATCTTGGTCCCTGTCGAGCTCTTCTAATCTCCGGCTCATTTGGGAGAGATTCAATATCATCTCCGTCAGCCTCTGATTGAGCGTTTCCATAGGATCTGGTCCCGGTGGGGCTTGTGCTTGCTGGAGAACCGCTCCCACTTGGGCTAGTCCGTCTGACTTCACGGGCAGTGCGGTTTCTCTGTAGCTGTCATCTTCACTCCACTCTGAAGACGCATCTTTCACGACATTGTTGCTCTGATTTTTCCCAAGGATCTGCAGCACCGTCTCTTTGAATTCAGAGAAGGAGTTCCCTGGTTGCTGTCGTCTCTCCATGCGCATTTGAGAGCGAATCGTCTCTCCTCTTGCCCCTTCTACAAACAGGTCTGTTAACGTTCTATCTATCCCTTCGACTTCTCGTTCATCCAGGGCCCGTATAGCCTTTGCAGCTTCTTGTAGGGCCAGCGCGAAGTCTCGCAGTGATTCGTCAGGTCTTTGTTTTCTCGCATAAAGGCTGCTCTTTAATTCCGCTATGGTCTCGCAGTCGAATATGGTCATCAGCTTCTTAAAGATCCCTTCGACGGTCTTCTTTTCGCTGTCTTCCCATGCTTTCACTTCCCGTAGTGCCGAATCCGTCAATTGACCCATAACGATCTCTATTTTCTGTTCTTTGGTTAGTGAGTACAGGCGGAACATGGAGTACATCTTGTCTTTGAATTCTTTGAACGTACTCGAACCCGGCACTTGTTTTCCTGCAAACGTTGGTAACCATGGTGCTCCAAAATAGTATGGCATAGTCAACGGTGATGCCGCCATGGTGGTCGTGTTTCCTTGTCCGAGTGCCGGTGGTAGCATGGGAGTAGCGGGAACCTGTGGATCCGTCATCTTGCTCGTATCCTGTTCGCGGACGCCAAGTGTGATAGGTGGCTAAGCGTACCTGTAGTCTCACGCCTGTCCAGTTGCGGCCTCTCTGGTCGTTCGGTTCTTGCTTGTCGCGACGTCGGACGGAATCTGCGTGGGAAGGCTGCGTAGGACCTGGGCAGAAGGGACGGGGATACCCCAGTATAGTCAACACCCCCCTTTGAAAGGTGAAAGGACCACTACGGTGGGATACAGTAACAAAGATTTATTATAGACAGGGTTAGTCACTGGTCCATGTGACTAAATTCACCTCTTAGTAAAGTTCAGTGCAATTCAATAAGCCACAATACTTTTAGTCACATACTAAAAATATAACATAACATTAATACAAGAGCATTTCAGAATTTCAACACTCAGACGTCTTATACAGCTATTTCATGAGTATGCATGCGTTATACTGACGGGTCACTAGATGGCGCTAGATTGGACATGTTCAGTTTATGCTGCTGACAAAATGTTCCAGCTATATCACTGTCCTACAGGGGGTGCTGTAGAATGAGTTCGCACTGTGCACAGTATTTGTAATCCAACGGGTGGTGCTGTGGAGCAGCTACTTGCCATGTATAGCACCAGTTTCCAATAGAGGGCGCTGTGGAGTAAGTCATATCCCAGTATAGCAATGCTTCAAATAGAGGGCGCTGTGGAGTAAGTCATTTCACAGTCTAGCAATGCTTCAAATAGAGGGCGCTGTGGAGTAAGTCATTTCACATACAGTGGGTCACAGAGCAAATGACCCAATTCTGGCACACACATTGTGCTGCAGCTCAAACAGTCTAGGGATAAGTGTCACTTCGTGTTTTCCTTGCAATTGCAGTGGTAAGGGGAAGCAGAGGGTCTCACACAACCCTATCCCTTAAGGCTCTCTCTGGTACAATGGAAGGCAGCTCCAAATAAATCCCACATGTCCCTCTCCTTGTACATAGGGTCCTGCTGTGATCTGTCCCAAGGGGCTGTGATGTTGCAAGCTGTCAGGGTGACCACTGTTGGTCTGGGTGCCCATATGTGGGGGCTGTCTGGGGTGAAGTAGAGTACCTGCATTATCTGCTGCTGTTGCCAGCTCCTGCCGGTCACTTCTCACTGCTGCTTTTCAGGATGACAGCCGTCTCTCGATGCCCAGACTCTCCCAGCGCAGCGCGCCTCCAGACCTCCGCGTACAGCTCTTCACACCCACACATGACACACTGCCTCCTGTTCCACTGCCATGCTGCTCTCTCTCTCTGCTCACTGCAGTGCAGTTCTCCTTCCTGCTTCGTTCTCTCCCCACACAACACGGCCAATCAGAGCGCTCCCAGCTTCCCGCTCTGCAGGGATCCTGATGGAAAGCCCAGGGTCCTAGTGCTATACATATTCCTCTCCTGGTTGCCATAGTTGCTTAGCAACCAGTGTAAAAAGGATTTTAATCCTCACAGTGCATCTGCAACTGGTTTAACTAGCAGAAGGGATACCCCAAACGCGGGTATCACACATGCGCATTTAGCAACAAATCGCGACATAGCGAAAATCGGCAACGAGCGAACAACTCGGAATGGCCACCAAAGTACATAAGGAAAAAAAGTGCAAAAAGAAAAAAAAAAAAGTGCTAAAGACTTGCAGCAAAAGCATTACAAAACATGGAACATGGGATACAAGTTATTGCTGCATATACAGTCATAATACCCACAAGAGCATCGCCGGCTGCACCCAAAGGATTGGTGCCATTGCTGGCAGTGGGGAGGAACTGATGGTATAAGTGAGAAAGAGGGCCGGCTCATGAGAGTTCACATTCTAAAGAGGAGGGGCAGTCAGATGATAGACAGGGAGACAGTGAGCAAGGAGAATGAAGCAATGGATTGGGATAAAAACTTGAAGGCTTAGATAAAGAAGTGGGTCTTGAGAGACCGTTTGAAGGTTTGAGAGAGGTGGAGAGCATGATAGGAACAGAGCTCCAGTGGTGGGCAAAATATTGGAGGCAGTAGTGGGAGGAGGTAATCAGTTGGGAGGAAAGGCAGCAGTTGACTGAGTGAAGATGGTTGCTGGGAGTGTGTAGACAAATGAGATCTGAGATGTAGTGGGGAGAAGACTGGGAGAAGGCTTTATAGGTGACTGGGAGGAGCATGAAATGGAATATGAAGAGAAAAGAGGAGCCAGTGTAAGGTCTGGAGGAGATGCAGGAGCAGTATGTTTGGAGAGGAAGATGAGCAGATTCAATGTGGGAGGCAGGATGGCCAGATACGAGAGGTTACAGTAGTCCAGTCTAGAGATGATCAGTGAGTGGATGATTATACTATTTAATGTAAGAAAGCCAACACCACCTGATGCCATATGGAATTCCACAGCATTACAGTAATATAACTTGTTATGTTGGTGAAACCGTCTTTGTTGTATTCTTAAATGATGCACTGTTGTCCTCTGCATGGTCCCTAATGTTCGAAAAGTTGATTAGATTGCTCTTTGTACTGACCTTGGATGTATTTTTAGACATTTCATTTAGAACACCTTTTCTCTTACAAGCCTAGTTCCTGACACTGATACATTTCCCGTTGTTTGCTTTTTGCTAATTAATGTTGAACATTCTGCAGTCTGCAAATAAAGGAGCTCATTGTGCCAATGTTTTCATTGTCTTGTAGCACAGGCTGGCACAGATGCTTTTCTGGGGTCAGCAAGGTGTTACTAAGAACACCAGAGCAGCCATAGAATGGTATGAGCGTGGAGCTCTGGAGAACCAAGAGCCAGTGTTAATGTATGACTATGCTGTCCTGCTATTTAAGGTATGTTGTGTGAGTCTACATTATGTTGCTGTATATGCATGCATATCAACCCTATAAGGAACGCGCCAGCAATACACAAGAACACGCAAAGTGAACACTTGGTGGACATATACACCCAACAAATAGATATGTTACACACTGCCAGTGCACTCTTCCTATCGTTCCATTAACTCAGTATACAATGACAGCTGAGCTGCATTCACACAGCTTAGATCACACGTACCACATGTGTATGATCCCTTACTAAGGATTAGTTAAGTGAAGTAGAAATGTGCAAGATGTACTGCAGCAAACACGTAAAGAATGCAATGCACAAGGTTGAACTTTATATATCTTAAATCAGTGTTCGAAGTAGGAATTTAGAAGTGGGGATATGGAATTTGAATAGAATGGCCAGACATCAGAGGACGCCTCAAGCCCCCTGTAACTTTTAGGATTTTGATAATAAGAAATTAGTTCTCAGGGCCCTGGCAGGTACAGGCCAGTCGCGTAAGAGTCTTCCTTACCTATATGTGGTTTCTTTGCAACGGTGAACATCTGAATGAATTGTTCCTCCCAGGGCAGATGGTGACTTCAGTCAGTAGTTACTATTCACATAGGAGATCACATGGTCCAGAAGACACATGTTTGTGAAGGAATATACTGTAATCAGTGTCAGCATCATATAGCAGAGGTTCAACCTGATAATACATAGTAACAGAAGTTTTGGTGCAGGGCAAAATCTGAAGTTCCCTGTTCAAACCATTTTATATTATTAAACTGTATTTGCCATTGTGGTACCATTTGTACCAGTAATGTTTCTTTAGAATTGGTGCCTTGATGAAGATTACTGTCCCCAAGCCTGTTCCTTCAAATCCTGCCAGTTGTGGGTAATCTCCACCTACTCCCCCCCCCCCCCCCCCCACCCCCTTCCCCTAGTCTTCAGCCTTATCCCTCATTGTGCCTCTTCAGATCTCCTGTGTCTCTTCTGCTGCCTTCTGTCTCTTCAGCCCCCCAGTGATTCTCCAGATCCGGCCTCCTTCTGTCTCTCCAGCTGCAGCCCCCCTTGTCTCTTCAGCTGCAGCCCCCTATTGTCTTTCCAGCCCCCCACTCCTGCTAGCCCACTTCTGTTTCTCCAGCCTTTCAGTGTCTCTCCAGCCCCATGGTCCCTTCACTCCATCATCCTCATTAGCTACTGTACTTACGTTTTTTTGGTACCTAAATGTCCACCTCAGATGGATCATTTCTGCTCCCAAGTCCATACCTCCCTTCCTTCTCTTCCTTCCCCATGTCTCTTGACCTTATCATCTTTCTGTGGTTGTGTTCTGTACATAGGGGGTCATTCCGAGTTGATCGCTAGCTGAAAATGTTCGCTGCGCAGCGATGAAGCAAAAAAAGGCACTTCTGCGCATGCATATGCGGCGCAATGCGCACGCGCGACGTACTTTCACAATGGCCGATGCAGTTTTACACAAGGTCTAGCAAAGCTTTTCAGTCGCACAGCTGGCCGCAGAGTGATTGACATGGAGTGGGCGTTTCTGGGTGTCAACTGACCGTTTTCAGGGAGTGTTCGAAAAAGCACAGGCGTGCCAGGAAAAACGCAGGCATGGTTGGGAGAACGCAGGGCGTGTTTGTGACGTCAAATCTGGAACTGAACAGTCTGAAGTCATCGCAAGCTAGGAGTAGGTCTGGAGCTACTCTGAGACTGCACAATTTTTTTTTTTGTAGCCGCTCTGTGATCCTTTCGTTCGCACTTCTGCTAAGCTAAAATACACTCCCAGAGGGCGGCAGCTTAGCGTTTGCACGACTGCTAAAAACTGCTAGCGAGCTATCAACTCGGAATGACCCCCATACCCCAATGAACTGCTGCCATGGTTACCCATTTTAATAATTATATTTTATTATTTGTTCCCTGTGTATTACATACAGTATATTTGGCTGAATAAAAACATATTGCAATAAAAATGCTCTCTCTATTGTTGTGTTTTAGGGTGATGGTGTTACGAGGAACATGAAACTGGCTTTGGAATTAATGAAGAAATCTGCTGCTAAGGTGACAATATAATAATAAGTGATTAAATATTAACTGGTGTTCAAATCTCGCGCAATGCTTATGGTGAAACTGCAAAAAAAGTTATACCAAGGAATATTCGGGCGCTTGGTGTATGAGATTCTTTACTAAGCTGCAGCTAAAAGTAATACAAAGCAAAGCAGAATGGAGGCTGTGCTCTAATATGTCTAGACAATAGTGGCTCTTAACAGGATTTTTTTTTTTAAAGAATAACAATTTAATAAAAACCACAAAATATATTATGCATATAAGTACCCATGTTAGGCAAGAAATAAAAAATTATTGGGAACATTTTTATTTATTTTTCAACATAGTCCCATTTTAGCTCAATACACTTGGCCCAATGATATTCCAACTCTTTCAAGCCCTCCAAAAAATAGGATTTATCGAACTCTGCGAAATAGGCTTCAGTTTCGGCGATGACTTCCTCCTTCCATGCGAATCTCTTTCCGCAGAGCCATTTTTTCCTGTTTTGAAACAGGAAGAAGTAGCAGGGGGCCAAATCTGGAGAATACGGCGGATGCATCAGCAATTCGTAGCCCAATTCCACCAATTTTGTTGTAGCGACGTGGTACGAGTGTGCCGGCGCATTGTTGTGGTGGAACAGCACTTTTTTCTTTGCCAAGTGGGTCCGTTTTCTCTTCAATGCGTCGTCAAATCTGCCCAATAATTGAGCATAATACTGCCCTGTGATCGTTCTCCCCTTTTCCAAATAGTCGATGAAGATTATGCCTTTCAAATCCCAGAAAACGGTGGCCATGACCTTTCAGGCCGATGGAACCGTCTTCGCCGTCTATGGTGCACGTTAGCCGGGTGAAGTCCACTGTTTTGACTGTTCCGTCATTTCTGGCGTGTAATGATGGATCCATGTTTCATCAACAGTCACAAAACGGCGCAGAAACTCCTTCGGATTGTGCTTAAAACAAGTCCAAACACTGCTTCGAAGTGGTCATTTGATTCCGCTTGTTGTCCACAGTGAGCAAACGCCCATCCTGCCAATAGCTTTGTCATGCCCAAATGTTCATGTAGGATATTCTGCACACGTTCAAATGAGATGCCTACGATCTCAACAATCTCTCTGATCTTCACTCGCCAGTCTGCCAATACGATATCATGGATTTTGTTGACCATTTCATCCGCAGTCACCTCAATTGGGCGACCTGGACGCTGTTCATCGAGGACGGATGTACGACCACGCTTGAATTCATTGAACCAATATCTGATGATTGTTATTGAAGGTGATGAAAGGTCCCCATAAACGGCTTCCAACCGTTCTTTGATTTCCTCACACGTCTTCCCATCCAAAAACAAGAATCTAATCACCGATCGGTACTGCACTTTCTCCATAGTTAGAAAAAACTTAAACTTGCTCACTTCCAACAGCTTCCAAAACAAAAGTACACAATTAATTTATCTGAAATTCTGACAGTCGTTGTTTGACAGATGACACTAAACGATGCTATACAGGTTTGACGTCAGTGGCGCCATCTGTCTTCAAACACGGGTACTTATCAATCACCCCAAAACACTTGGAATAACATGAATTCATGTACTGTATTAAAAAGAGGTATAAATTACCCTAAATATATTGGGTCAGGAAATGTATCAGCGGGACATACCAAAGCTGCAATTACCTCTAACGGTGAATTGACCATTGTAGCAGGGCCGGTTCTTGGCCTTGTGGCGCCCCGGGCAAAGTATAGGGGCATGGCTTCAAATGGGGGCGTGGTCAGTTACGCCCCAATTAGTGCCCCCTGTAGCGCCGCTGAAAGAAAAAATAAAATAAAAAAAGTATACTTACTATTAGGGATGAGCGGGTTCGGTTCCTCGGAATCCGAACCCGCCCGAACTTCATGTTTTTTTACACGGGGCCGAGCGACTCGGATCTTCCCGCCTTGCTCGGTTAACCCGAGCGCGCCCGAACGTCATCATCCCACTGTCGGATTCTCGCGAGGCTCGGATTCTATCGCGAGACTCGGATTCTATATAAGGAGCCGCGCGTCGCCGCCATTTTCACACGTGCATTGAGATTCATAGGGAGAGGACGTGGCTGGCGTCCTCTCCGTTTATAGAGAAGAGAGTGAGACAGTAGAGAGAGACACAGTAGTAATTTTGGGGAGCATTAGGAGGAGTACTAGTTACTTGCTGAAGTGATAGATAGTGTGACTGTATATTATCTGACTTGTGGGGGAGACACTGACAGTGGGGAGCAGTTAGAGTCTGAGAGCAGGACTCAGGAGTACATATAACGTACAGTGCACACTTTTGCTGCCAGAGTGCCACACTGCCATTGTGACCACACTGACCACCAGTATAATATATATTGTGATTGTCTGCTTAGGAGTACTACTTGCAAGTTGCTGATAGTGTGACCAGTGACCTGACCACCAGTCACCACCAGTTTAATATATATATATATATATATATATATATATATATATATATAATTGTATATAATATATATATAATATTGTATACCACCTACCAGTGTTTTTTTTTTTTTCTTTCTTCTTTATACATACTACTATAGTAGCTTACTGTAGCAGTCTGCGGTGCTGCTGAGCTGACTGTGTCCAGCAGGTCCGTCATCAGTCATTACATAATAAATATATATACCTGTCCGGCTGCAGTACTAGTGATATTATATATATATATATATTGATTTCATCTCATTATCATCCAGTCTATATTAGCAGCAGACACAGTACGGTAGTCCACGGCTGTAGCTACCTCTGTGTCGGCAGTCGCTCGTCCATCCATAATTGTATACCACCTACCCGTGTTTTTTTTTTTTTTCATTCTTCTTTATACATACTATTATAGTAGCTTACTGTAGCAGTCTGCGGTGCTGCTGAGCTGACAGTGTCCAGCAGGTCCGTCATCAGTCATTACATAATAAATATATATACTTGTCCGGCTGCAGTACTAGTGATATTATATATATATATATTGATTTCATCTCATTATCATCCAGTCTATATTAGCAGCAGACACAGTACGGTAGTCCACGGCTGTAGCTACCTCTGTGTCGGCAGTCGCTCGTCCATCCATAATTGTATACCACCTACCCGTGGTTTTTTCTTTCTTCTTTATACATACTACTATAGTAGCTTACTGTAGCAGTCTGTGGTGCTGCTGAGCTGACTGTGTCCAGCAGGTCCGTCATCAGTCATTACATAATAAATATATCTACCTGTCCGGCTGCAGTACTAGTGTGATATAATATATATTGATTTCATCTCATTATCATCCAGTCTATATTAGCAGCAGACACAGTACGATAGTCCACGGCTGTAGCTACCTCTGTGTCGGCAGTCGCTCGTCCATCCATAATTGTATACCACCTACCCGTGGTTTTTTTCTTTCTTTCTTCTTTATACATACTACTATAGTAGCTTACTGTAGCAGTCTGCGGTGCTGCTGAGCTGACAGTGTCAAGCAGGTCCGTCATCAGTCATTACATAATAAATATATCTACCTGTCCGGCTGCAGTACTAGTGTGATATAATATATATTGATTTCATCTCATTATCATCCAGTCTATATTAGCAGCAGACACAGTACGGTAGTCCACGGCTGTAGCTACCTCTGTGTCGGCAGTCGCTCGTCCATCCATAATTGTATACCACCTACCCGTGGTTTTTTCTTTCTTCTTTATACATACTACTATAGTAGCTTACTGTAGCAGTCTGTGGTGCTGCTGAGCTGACTGTGTCCAGCAGGTCCGTCATCAGTCATTACATAATAAATATATCTACCTGTCCGGCTGCAGTACTAGTGTGATATAATATATATTGATTTCATCTCATTATCATCCAGTCTATATTAGCAGCAGACACAGTACGATAGTCCACGGCTGTAGCTACCTCTGTGTCGGCAGTCGCTCGTCCATCCATAATTGTATACCACCTACCCGTGGTTTTTTTCTTTCTTTCTTCATTATACATACTACTATAGTAGCTTACTGTAGCAGTCTGCGGTGCTGCTGAGCTGACAGTGTCAAGCAGGTCCGTCATCAGTCATTACATAATAAATATATCTACCTGTCCGGCTGCAGTACTAGTGTGATATAATATATATTGATTTCATCTCATTATCATCCAGTCTATATTAGCAGCAGACACAGTACGGTAGTCCACGGCTGTAGCTACCTCTGTGTCGGCAGTCGCTCGTCCATCCATAATTGTATACCACCTACCCGTGGTTTTTTTTTTCTTTCTTCTTTATACATACTACTATAGTAGCTTACTGTAGCAGTCTGCGGTGCTGCTGAGCTGACAGTGTCCAGCAGGTCCGTCATCAGTCATTACATAATAAATATATCTACCTGTCCGGCTGCAGGACTAGTGATATTATATATATATATATTGATTTCATCTCATTATCATCCAGTCTATATTAGCAGCAGACACAGTACGGTAGTCCACGGCTGTAGCTACCTCTGTGTCGGCAGTCGCTCGTCCATCCATAATTGTATACCACCTACCCGTGTTTTTTTTTTTTCTTTCTTCTTTATACATACTACTATAGTAGCTTACTGTAGCAGTCTGCGGTGCTGCTGAGCTGACAGTGTCCAGCAGGTCCGTCATCAGTCATTACATAATAAATATATATACCTGTCCGGCTGCAGTACTAGTGATATTATATATATATATATATTGATTTCATCTCATTATCATCCAGTCTATATTAGCAGCAGACACAGTACGGTAGTCCACGGCTGTAGCTACCTCTGTGTCGGCAGTCACTCGTCCATCCATAAGTATACTAGTATCCATCCATCTCCATTGTTTACCTGAGGTGCCTTTTAGTTGTGCCTATTAAAATATGGAGAACAAAAATGTTGAGGTTCCAAAATTAGGGAAAGATCAAGATCCACTTCCACCTCGTGCTGAAGCTGCTGCCACTAGTCATGGCCGAGACGATGAAATGCCAGCAACGTCGTCTGCCAAGGCCGATGCCCAATGTCATAGTACAGAGCATGTAAAATCCAAAACACCAAATATCAGTAAAAAAAGGACTCCAAAATCTAAAATAAAATTGTCGGAGGAGAAGCGTAACTTGCCAATATGCCATTTACCACACGGAGTGGCAAGGAACGGCTGAGGCCCTGGCCTATGTTCATGGCTAGTGGTTCAGCTTCACATGAGGATGGAAGCACTCAGCCTCTCGCTAGAAAAATGAAAAGACTCAAGCTGGCAAAAGCACCGCAAAGAACTGTGCGTTCTTCGAAATCCCAAATCCACAAGGAGAGTCCAATTGTGTCGGTTGCGATGCCTGACCTTCCCAACACTGGACGTGAAGAGCATGCGCCTTCCACCATTTGCACGCCCCCTGCAAGTGCTGGAAGGAGCACCCGCAGTCCAGTTCCTGATAGTCAGATTGAAGATGTCAGTGTTGAAGTACACCAGGATGAGGAGGATATGGGTGTTGCTGGCGCTGGGGAGGAAATTGACAAGGAGGATTCTGATGGTGAGGTGGTTTGTTTAAGTCAGGCACCCGGGGAGACACCTGTTGTCCGTGGGAGGAATATGGCCGTTGACATGCCTGCTGAAAATACCAAAAAAATCAGCTCTTCGGTGTGGAAGTATTTCAACAGAAATGCGGACAACATTTGTCAAGCCGTGTGTTGCCTTTGTCAAGCTGTAATAAGTAGGGGTAAGGACGTTAACCACCTCAGAACATCCTCCCTTATACGTCACCTGCAGCGCATTCATAATAAGTCAGTGACAAGTTCAAAAACTTTGGGCGACAGCGGAAGCAGTCCACTGACCAGTAAATCCCTTCCTCTTGTAACCAAGCTCACGCAAACCACCCCACCAACTCCCTCAGTGTCAATTTCCTCCTTCCCCAGGAATGCCAATAGTCCTGCAGGCCATGTCACTGGCAATTCTGACGATTCCTCTCCTGCCTGGGATTCCTCCGATGCATCCTTGCGTGTAATGCCTACTGCTGCTGGCGCTGCTGTTGTTGCTGCTGGGAGTCGATGGTCATCCCAGAGGGGAAATCGTAAGATCACTTTTACTACTTCCACCAAGCAATTGACTGTCCAACAGTCCTTTGCGAGGAAGATGAAATATCACAGCAGTCATCCTGCTGCAAAGCGGATAACTGAGGCCTTGGCATCCTGGGTGGTGAGAAACGTGGTTCCGGTATCCATCATTACTGCAGAGCCAACTAGAGACTTGTTGGAGGTACTGTGTCCCCGGTACCAAATACCATCTAGGTTCCATTTCTCTAGGCAGGCGATACCGAAAATGTACACAGACCTCAGAAAAAGAGTCACCAGTGTCCTAAAAAATGCAGCTGTACCCAATGTCCACTTAACCACGGACATGTGGATAAGTGGAGCAGGGCAGGGTCAGGACTATATGACTGTGACAGCCCACTGGGTAGATGTATGGACTCGCGCCGCAAGAACAGCAGCGGCGGCACCAGTAGCAGCATCTCGCAAACGCCAACTCTTTCCTAGGCAGGCTACGCTTTGTATCACCGGTTTCCAGAATACGCACACAGCTGAAAACCTCTTACGGCAACTGAGGAAGATCATCGCGGAATGGCTTACCCCAATTGGACTCTCCTGTGGATTTGTGGCATCGGACAACGCCAGCAATATTGTGTGTGCATTAAATCTGGGCAAATTCCAGCACGTCCCATGTTTTGCACATACCTTGAATTTGGTGGTGCAGAATTTTTAAAAAAACGACAGGGGCGTGCAAGAGATGCTGTCGGTGGCCAGAAGAATTGCGGGACACTTTCGGCGTACAGGCACCACGTAGAGAAGACTGGAGCAACACCAAAAACGCCTGAACCTGCCCTGCCATCATCTGAAGCAAGAAGTGGTAACGAGGTGGAATTCAACCCTATATATGCTTCAGAGGTTGGAGGAGCAGCAAAAGGCCATTCAAGCCTATACAATTCAGCACGATATAGGAGGTGGAATGCACCTGTCTCAAGCGCAGTGGAGAATGATTTCAACGTTGTGCAAGGTTCTGCTGCCCTTTGAACTTGCCACACGTGAAGTCAGTTCAGACACTGCCAGCCTGAGTCAGGTCATTCCCCTCATCAGGCTTTTGCAGAAGAAGCTGGAGACATTGAAGGAGGAGCTAACACGGAGCGATTCCGCTAGGCATGTGGGACTTGTGGATGGAGCCCTTAATTCGCTTAACAAGGATTCACGGGTGGTCAATCTGTTGAAATCAGAGCACTTCATTTTGGCCACCGTGCTCGATCCTAGATTTAAAACCTACCTTGGATCTCTCTTTCCGGCAGACACAAGTCTGCTGGGGTTCAAAGACCTGCTGGTGAGAAAATTGTCAAGTCAAGCGGAACGCGACCTGTCAACGTCTCCTCCTTCACATTCTCCCGCAACTGGGGGTGCGAGGAAAAGGCTCAGAATTCCGAGCCCACCCGCTGGCGGTGATGCAGGGCAGTCTGGAGCGACTGCTGATGCTGACATCTGGTCCGGACTGAAGGACCTGTCAACGATTACGGACATGTCGTCTACTGTCACTGCATATGATTCTCTCCCCATTGAAAGAATGGTGGAGGATTATATGAGTGACCGCATCCAAGTAGGCACGTCACACAGTCCGTACTTATACTGGCAGGAAAAAGAGGCAATTTGGAGGCCCTTGCACAAACTGGCTTTATTCTACCTAAGTTGCCCTCCCACAAGTGTGTACTCCGAAAGAGTGTTTAGTGCCGCCGCTCACCTTGTCAGCAATCGGCGTACGAGGTTACTTCCAGAAAATGTGGAGAAGATGATGTTCATTAAAATGAATTATAATCAATTCCTCCGTGGAGACATTGACCAGCAGCAATTGCCTCCACAAAGTACACAGGGAGCTGAGATGGTGGATTCCAGTGGGGACGAATTGATAATCTGTGAGGAGGGGGATGTACACGGTGATATATCGGAGGATGATGATGAGGTGGACATCTTGCCTCTGTAGAGCCAGTTTGTGCAAGGAGAGATTAATTGCTTCTTTTTCGGTGGGGGTCCAAACCAACCCGTCATTTCAGTCACAGTCGTGTGGCAGACCCTGTCACTGAAATGATGGGTTGGTTAAAGTGTGCATGTCCTGTTTATACAACATAAGGGTGGGTGGGAGGGCCCAAGGACAATTCCATCTTGCACCTCTTTTTTCTTTAATTTTTCTTTGCGTCATGTGCTGTTTGGGGAGTGTTTTTTGGAAGGGCCATCCTGCGTGACACTGCAGTGCCACTCCTAGATGGGCCAGGTGTTTGTGTCGGCCACTAGGGTCGCTTATCTTACTCACACAGCTACCTCATTGCGCCTCTTTTTTTTCTTTGCGTCATGTGCTGTTTGGGGAGTGTTTTTTGGAAGGGCCATCCTGCGTGACACTGCAGTGCCACTCCTAGATGGGCCAGGTGTTTGTGTCGGCCACTAGGGTCGCTTATCTTACTCACACAGCTACCTCATTGCGCCTCTTTTTTTCTTTGCGTCATGTGCTGTTTGGGGAGTGTTTTTTGGAAGGGCCATCCTGCGTGACACTGCAGTGCCACTCCTAGATGGGCCCGGTGTTTGTGTCGGCCACTAGGGTCGCTTATCTTACTCACACAGCTACCTCATTGCGCCTCTTTTTTTCTTTGCGTCATGTGCTGTTTGGGGAGTGTTTTTTGGAAGGGCCATCCTGCGTGACACTGCAGTGCCACTCCTAGATGGGCCAGGTGTTTGTGTCGGCCACTAGGGTAGCTTATCTTACTCACACAGCTACCTCATTGCGCCTCTTTTTTTCTTTGCGTCATGTGCTGTTTGGGGAGTGTTTTTTGGAAGGGCCATCCTGCGTGACACTGCAGTGCCACTCCTAGATGGGCCCGGTGTTTGTGTCGGCCACTAGGGTCGCTTATCTTACTCACACAGCTACCTCATTGCGCCTCTTTTTTTCTTTGCGTCATGTGCTGTTTGGGGAGTGTTTTTTGGAAGGGCCATCCTGCGTGACACTGCAGTGCCACTCCTAGATGGGCCAGGTGTTTGTGTCGGCCACTAGGGTCGCTTATCTTACTCACACAGCTACCTCATTGCGCCTCTTTTTTTCTTTGCGTCATGTGCTGTTTGGGGAGTGTTTTTTGGAAGGGCCATCCTGCGTGACACTGCAGTGCCACTCCTAGATGGGCCCGGTGTTTGTGTCGGCCACTAGGGTCGCTTATCTTACTCACACAGCTACCTCGGTGCAAATTTTAGGACTAAAAATAATATTGTGAGGTGTGAGGTATTCAGAATAGACTGAAAATGAGTGGAAATTATGGTTTTTGAGGTTAATAATACTTTGGGATCAAAATGACCCCCAAATTCTAAGATTTAAGCTGTTTTTTAGTGTTTTTTTAAAAAAACACCCGAATCCAAAACACACCCGAATCCGACAAAAAAAATTCGGTGAGGTTTTGCCAAAACGCGGTCGAACCCAAAACACGGCCGCGGAACCGAACCCAAAACCAAAACCCGAAAAATTTCAAGTGCACATCTCTACTTACTATCCCCGTTCCTGATCCAGACCGCTGCAGACCTCCTCCGCCGGCGCCGCTCTTCTCCTCTCCTCTCCTCGATCTATGGGAGAGACGTTATTACGTCTCTCCCATAGAACAGCATAGACACTAGAGGTCAATTATGACCCCTAGTGTCTGTGCCACTATGCTGTGTGGTGCGCGACGACGTCATCGCGCACCGCACAGCAAAGGTCCTCTCCATGAAGGGAAACTAGACCGTAGCATCTAGTTTCCCTTCATGGAGAGGACCTTTGCTGTGCGGTGCGCGATGACGTCATCGCGCACCGCACAACAAAGGTCCTCTCCATGAAGGGAAACTAGACGATATGCGTCTGGTTCCCTTCAAAGCGGGGGGCACAGCGGGGCACTGCGGGGGGCACAGTGGCGGATCTTGCCATGGTGCGGCGCCCTCCGGATGGCGCTGGCGCCCTCCGGAAGGTGGCGCCCAGGGCAAAAGTCCTGCTTGCCCATGGCAAGATCCACCACTGCATTGTAGTATGTACTGGACTCTCTCCACACGTAAGAGACTCTTGCTACAATCTTACTTAATACCAAACAAGGGTGGTGGATCTTGCCACGGGCAAGCAGGACGTCGCGTCTGAAGAAGAAAGCGGTCGCAGGACGGACCGCAAAGAAGATTGACAGGACAGAGGCGTGGCTGGACGGATCCGGACCGTTTGGAGCCGTTTTCGGGGAGTGGTGAGTATAAAGCAGGCGTGTCCAGCAGAACGGAGGGCGGAGGAGTGACGTCAAAGCCGGTCCATCATCGCTGGATCCATCACACAGGGTAAGTAACTGCAGGGCTAGTCTAGTTTTGCTTGAAATTTTTTTTGCTTAGCAGGACTGTACAAGCGATCGCAGCCCTGCTAAGCTAAAATACATTCCCCCATAGGCGTGGACTAGTTGATCGCAGCAGCAGCAAAAAGTTGCTACGTGCGATCAACTCGGAATGACCACC
This sequence comes from Pseudophryne corroboree, assembly GCF_028390025.1. Classification (NCBI taxonomy): domain Eukaryota; kingdom Metazoa; phylum Chordata; class Amphibia; order Anura; family Myobatrachidae; genus Pseudophryne; species Pseudophryne corroboree. The sequence continues at coordinate 1,100,204,652 of NC_086444.1, read as the reverse complement.
AATAGCTTAGGGAATTGTAAACTAAATATTGTGAGTGTAGACTGTCTTCAGGCTAAACGACATCAGTCATTATGTTACTGTATTAGCTTATACAAATACACTGTACCAGATTTACAACTGCTTGGAAGATATCCGCACTGTTCAGGGAAGAAGTCTGACTTGTTGGCATCCTGGAATCCTTATGTTATTAACAGCAAATATCAAACATTAGACTTCCTTGAGGCATTGTAAAATGTTATGCAGTATTTGTTTATTCTAACAATGGCTCTGCCGTACGCCTGTAATTCCCACAGGGACAAGTCGAAGCTCTGAACGGCTTGGGCTGGTATTACCAACATTTCAGGAAAGACTATGTGAGGGCTGTGAAATACTGGACAGAAGCCTATGACAAGGGGAATACAGATGCAGCATTTAATCTCGGAGTAATGTGTCTACACGGCACCTATCCTGGAGAACCTGGAGCCAATGAAGTGAGTATGTTCCCATCTTTTCATATGGCCAACGTCTTACAACAAAACTGCTTGAGATTCAATGGAAAGGAAAATAATCTGTTTCCAAAGTACCGTTTACTGCCTTATGCTGAATGCATGGCCAATTTATGGACCATGGGGGTTATTCCGAGTTGTTCGCTCGCTAGCTGCTTTTAGCAGCATTGCACACGCTAAGCCGCCGCCCCCTGGGAGTGTATCTTAGCATAGCAGAATTGCAAACGAAAGATTAGCTAATTTTCTCGTAACGATTACCCCGCAGTTTCTGAGTAGCTCCATACCTACTCTGCCATTGCGACCAGCTCAGTCCTTTTCGTTCCTGGTTTGACGTCACAAACACACCCAGCGTTCGCCCAGCCACTCCCCCGTTTCTCCAGACACTCCCGCGTTTTTCCCTGAAACGCCTGCGTTTTTCCGCACACTCCCAGAAAACGGCCAGTTTCCGCCCAGAAACACCCACTTCCTGTCAATCACACTACGATCAGCAGAACGATGAAAAAACTTTGTTACGCCGTGAGTAAAATACCTAACTTTTTTGCTAATTTACTTGGCGCAGGCGCGCTGCGTACATTGCGCATGCGCAGTTTGCGACTAATCGCTCCGTAGCGAAAAAAAATAACGAGCGAACAACTCGGAATGACCCCCCTTATTCAGAGTTGTTAGCAAACCCAAAAAAAAACCTGATTGTCAAAACCATGTGCACTGCAGGTGGGGCAGATATAACATGTGCAGAGAGTTAGATTTGGGTAGGTTATAATGGCCCTCATTCCGAGTTGATCGCTCGCAAGGCGAATTTAGCAGAGTTGCTCACGCTAAGCCTACGCCTACTGGGAGTGTATCTTAGCTTCTTAAAATTGCGACCGATGTATTCGCAATATTGCGATTACAAACTACTTAGCAGTTTCAGAGTAGCTTCAGACTTACTCGGCATCTGCGTTCAGTTCAGTGCTTGTCGTTCCTGGTTTGACGTCATAAACACACCCAGCGTTCGCCCAGACACTCCCCCGTTTCTCCGGCCACTCCTGCGTTTTTTCCGGAAACGGTAGCGTTTTTATCCACACGCCCCGAAAACGCTGTGTTTCCGCCCAGTAACACCCATTTCCTGTCAATCACACTACGTTCGCCAGAGCGAAGAAAAAGCCGTGAGTAAAAATACTATCTTCATTGTAAAATTACTTGGCGCAGTCGCAGTGCGAATATTGCGCATGCGTACTAAGCGGAATTTCACTGCGATGCGAAGAAAATTACAGAGCGAACGACTCGGAATGAGGGCCATTGTTTCTGTGCAGGGTAAATACTGGCTGCTTTATTTTTACACTGCAATTTAGATTTTAGTTTAAACACACCCCATTCAAATCTAACTCTCTCTGCACATGTTATATCTGCCCCCCCACCTGCAGAGCAGCATGGTTTTGCCCATTAGTATGCTTGTTTGGTTTGCTAACAAACCTGAATAACCCTCTATATTAGCAAGTTTGTATAAGCAGTAGTGATAATCACAACAAATACTAGGGGGTCTGGGACTCCAGGTCGACAACAAAAAGGTCGACACACCTTAGGTCGACGCCAATTGGTCGACACGCCTTAGGTCGACATGGACAAAGGTCGACATGAACAAAAGGTCGACAGGAACAAGGTCGACATGGAAAAAGATCGACATGAGTTTTTTATGTTTTTTTGGTGTCGTTTTCTTCGTAGAGTGACCGGGAACCCCAATTAGTGCACCGCGTCCCCTCGCATGGCTCGCTTCGCTTGCCATGCTTCGGGCATGGTGCCTTCGCTCGGCACAGATTACCATTACAATCGTAGTCCACGTGGATCATTAAGTATGAAAAGGTTCCAAAAAAGAAAAAAGTTGTGAAAAACTCATGTCGACCTTTTTCCATGTCGACCTTGTTCCTGTCGACCTTTTGTCCATGTCGACCTTTTGTCCATGTCGACCTAAGGTGTGTCGACCAATTGGCGTTGACCTAAGGTGTGTCGACCTTTTTGTTGTCGACCTGGAGTCCGGATACCATACTAGGGCAGGTTTTATTCTGAAGCTACTTTGAAATGCATTCTGTATTAAAAATATGTAATGTTACAGTAGTTCGGTCTATTACAGAGAATAGTAATCTGGCGCGTTTAACCCTTCTGTCCAGCCTCTACACATACTGATTCTGTACATACAAGCAGAAGTTCCATAGGATAAAGTGAGCCTTACAAATGTGTCCACATACAAATCCTCAAATAGCCCAGTGTTGTGCGCCACGGAGTTTGCGACTAAACTGCACCAGATGGCTTTTTCTTAAAATATGCATCTTAGAGGGGAATTAAAAATATGCATCTTAGGGGGGAATTAAATTGCTCTGTTGGGCACCATCTAGTGGCAATCAAAGAGAGAAACAATTGAAATGCCCCCCTTAATGTGTACAGTAGATCACAGGTTCTCAAACTCGGTCCTCAGGACCCCACACAGTGCATGTTTTGCAGGTAACCCAGCAGGAGCACAGGTGTATTAATTACTCACTGACACATTTTAAAAGGTCCACAGGGGGAGCTAATTATTTCACTTGTGATTCTGTGAGGAGTCCTGGAAAACATGCGATGTGTGGGGTCCTGAGGACCGAGTTTGAGAACCTGTGCAGTAGATGCATCTTTTCTGCAGCATCTTTTGGCATGTTTAGGGGTCTATTTACTAAGCTTTGGATGGAGATAAAGTGGACAGAGATATAGTACCAGCCAATCAGCTCCTAACCGATATGCTACAGGCTGTGTTTGAAAAATGACAGTTAGGAGCTGATTGGCTGGTACTTTATCCCCATCTACTTTATCTCCATCCAAGGCTTAGTAAATAGACCCCATTACTTATATTATTATGTTCTCTCCGCAGACACGTGCTTTTGAATTCATGTCAAGAGCTTCGGAAGGCGGTCATATTGAAGCATCCATTAATGTAGCACAATATTTCATCACTGGGAATTTGGAAAGTGTCCCAAAAAACCCAGAAACAGCAGTACTGTAAGTAAAATATATCTATATGGTATCCAACATATATCATAACAGTTTCTTAGTAAACACGTGCTAATAGACATTTCTCTAATGTCCTAGGGGATACTGGGAAGGGTTAGTACCATGGGGTATAGATCGGGTCCATTGGAGCCTGGCACTATAAGAAATGTTCAGTGTGTGCTGGCTCCTCCCCTCTATGCCCCTCCACCAGACTCAGTTTAGAAAAATGTGCCCAAGGAGCCGGGTGCATTCTCTGGAGCTCCAGAGAGTTTTCTTCAGAAATGTATTTTACGTTATTATTTTCAGGCAGCACTGGCTGGCACCAGTATAGGGTTAATGGTTCGTATCCCCACTGACAGGACATTAGCTCCTGAGGCGCTGTTTCACATGCCCCCAGGGTGTGCGCACAAGCCAGCAGCATGCCGTCACCCCTAACAGATGCCGAAAAAGATGTGGTTCGGTGAGTACTAACATAGGGGTCCCGGATAGCGGGTCCCCGGTGACAATGGTGGCATAAGGGTGCGGCGGGCATCAGGCTGTGGGCTGCGGAGCCCGCTGCTGACACCAACACTGGCGCTTTAGTAAAGGGGTTTTTAAACTCCATTTAACACTGTATATGTTTACAATATAGCCAGTATAATCATATAGGGACCGCGCACCATTGAGGGGTCGGGGCTTCCCGGAGAGCGGGACCAGCGGCTCAAAGGCGCCATTTCCAGCTGCTGCTGACTTCCAGGCTGTATGCAAGCGCTGCTTCTCCACAGACCCTGCTGAATCACCAATGGTACCAGAGGGTTTTATTGAAAGGGGGGGAGCATATAGGTGGCTCTACCACATTCTGCCTTACTAAAGCTCTGAATTATACCCCACTGCTTTGACTGCGCTATTGTGTGCTGGTCTCATTCCTCTCTGTGTCACTCCATTCAGGTGTCTGGGGATTACTATATTATTTCACCATCCTTTGTTTTTCACTGTACTGTGTTATTTCACTAAACTGTGCGTATTTCTGCTGAATCAGAATGTCTGGCAAAGGCTGTGTGTCCCTCATGCAACACAAAGTTTTCCCCTTCACTTTGTACACAGTGTTCTCTACCTTCACAGGGTAGTAGCGTTCAGGAGCCAGAGTGGTTAGAATAATTCAAAGGAATGATTACTAATATTAATACAGAGTTGGTTACTGCCAGACAAGACAGGCAGACGCTTAAGAAATCCGTGGATGATTTTTTTAAGCAGGGCTGCTGACCACAGGCAGGCTCCTCAGGCCCCCCTGATGGTCTCTCATAAATGCACACTCGCACATGTACTCCAATCTGACACTGATAATGACATGCCAGATTTGGATGAAGACATGGAGAGGTACAATACTCTGTCTCAAGGTGTGAAGGCCCTAATTTAATCTATTAGAGAAGTCCTCAACATACCGGATAAGGAGACACAACCTGAGGAAGAACTGTTTAACATAAAACCAAAATCTTCTGCCACCTTCCCTGTCTCCAAGGAATTAAACTCACTCTTTAAAAAAGCGTGGGTCAATCCTGACAAAAAAATTCAAATCTCTAAACGGTTGCTAAATTCTTTCCCTTCCCACCTGAGGATAGGAAGGTATGGAAGAACCCCCCGTGTGTGGATAGTACCTCAGTGTCCAGGCTGTAACATAAGATTGTGCTACCTATACCTGGTGCTATCTCTCTCAAAGACCCTACTGACTGTAAAATTGAGACTACACTCAAATCAATTTATACCGCAGTGGGCATAGCACAGAGGCCCACCATTTCTTTGTGGTTGGATTACAAGAGCCATGGTAAAATGGTCTGATAATATAATAGAGGGGTTTGACACGCTACCTCAGGATGAGACCCTGACTCTACTGCATCATATCCAGGATGCTGCGAATTTCATGAGCAAGGCGATCAAAGAAATAGGCCTCATTAATGCCCGTGCCACAGCAATGGCAGTCTCAGCTCGCAGGGCTCTGTGGCTGCGACAATGGGCAGTGGATGCTGATTCCAAGAAAGGAGTGGAAAATCTTTCTTTTACAGGGGATGCCTTGTTTGGGGAAGAACTGAACAAGTGGATCTCTAAAGCAACGGCGGGTAAGTCTGTCTATTTGCCGTCTGCTGCGCCTCCGGCTAGATGTCCCTATCCTGGGCCCTCTCTGCAGTCCTTTTGTGTGGCCAGATTTAGAGGCAGAGTCAGAGGTGCCTCCAATGCAGCTAGAGGAAATAGAGGTAAGTCCCGTGAACCAGTGCCTGCCGGTACTCTGGCCCAGGCCTCCGGGTCCTCCTCCACTAAGCCCTCCGCCTCGCAGTTGGCCCCAGCTGCAGGGGGAATTTCAGCTGGGTGCTCGACTTCAACACTTCACCCATGTGTGGGCGAAATCCTGCCAGGTCCCATGGGTGAGGGACCACATATCCCAGGGTTACCGGTTGGAAATTCAAGCACCCCCTCCTCTCAGCTTCTCCAAGTCAAGCTTACCAGCTTCCCCTGTAGCAAGAGTTACCTTACAGGACGCCATTTAAAAACTACTACAGACAAAGGTTATTGTTCCAGTACCTCCTCTGTTATACAACAGGGGATTTTATTCGAGTCTGTTTGTGGTACCGAAACCGGACGATGCGGACGATCTTGAACCTCAAATCTCTGAACCCATATCTTCGGGTGTTAAAGTTCAAGAATGAATCTCTAAGGACGGTGGTCTCTGGTCTGGAAGAAGGGGAATTCCTGGTATCCCTGGATATCAAGGATGCCTATCTACAAATACCGATATGGCCCCCTCATCAGGCTTATCTCAGGTCTCTGTTCTGGACCACCATTTCCAGTTTCAGGCCTTACCCTTTGGTAAAGCCTGAATACACTTTGGTCTCTCCACAGCCCCAAGGGTATTCACAAAAGTCATGGAGGAGATGATGATTCAACTCCGCATGATGGGAGTCAACATAGTTCCCTACTTGGATGATCTCCTGATAAAGGCGGTGTCCATGGAGAGTCTGCTGAACAGCATCAACTTGGCTACTCGCCTTCTTACGGATCACGGCTGGATTTTTTTTTACAGCAATTTCACCTGGAACCGTCACAAAGGTTTCAGGTCCTGGAAATAATACTGGCCACGGTGTCTCAGAAGGTGTTCCTCCCCATTGACACGGTATTGACAATCCAGCCTATGGTCCGCTCGGTGCTCAGACCCCGCGGGGTCTCTGTTCACCGTTGCATCCACCTACTGGGAACGATAGTGGCCTCATACGAGCAATCCAGTAAGGCAGGTTCCATGGCCGTCCATTCCAGCTGGATCTGCTAGACAAGTGTCAGGGTCTCACCTGCACATGCACCAGAGTATAGCTCTGTCACCAAGAGCACGGATCTCCCTGTTATGGTGGCTACAAGTCTGTCACCTTGGGGAGGGCTGGAGTTTCAGTACCCAGTCTAGGACTCTGCTGACAATGGATTCCAGCCTTCCTGGGCTGGGGGGCAGTGACCCAAGGGGCTCAGTTCCAGGGAAAGTGGTAGAGTCAGGAATCTACGCTCCCAATAAATGTTCTGGAACTCAGGGCAATTTACAATGCTCTTCTGTAGGCCCACTATCTTCTACAAAATCAGGCCATACAAGTACAGTCGGACAACGCCACGGCGGTGGCGTACATAAACCGGCAGGGAGGAACAAGAAGCAGGGACGCAATGCAAGAGGTGTCATGGATACTCCTCTGGGCAGAAGCCAATGCAAGGGCCATCTCAGCCATATTCATCCCAGGCGTGGACAACTGGGAAGCGGACTTCCTCAGCAGGCACAACCTCCATCCGGGGGAATGAGGCCTTCGCCCTCAAGTGTTTCAGCAACTAGTTCACCGGTGGGGCTGTCCACAGATAGACCTGATGGCGTCTCGTCTCAGCAAGAAGCTCGCCATTACTGTTCAAGGACGAGGGATCCGCAGGCTGCAGCAGTGGACGCTCTGACATCACCGTGGACTTACCAATTTGTATACCTGTTTCCTCCAATCCCGCTCATTCCCAGAGTTCTAAAAAGACTCAAAAGGGAAAACGTTCAGGCAATTCTAATTGCCCCAGATTGGTCTCGACAGGCCTGGTATGCGGACCTCCTGACCATGTCTGTAGAGGAGCCCTGGCCTCTACTGCTTCTCAAGGATCTTCTTCAACAAAGCTCATTCGGAAAGGATCCGACAGGTCAGTATTCAATGCCGGGCCAAACCCAACAGGTTTAGCCCATTCCCGACAATGGCAATCCGACTTTCTTTAAAGTCGGATTGACATTGTCGGATATGGGGCTAAAACCAGTCGGGTTTGGCCGCGCTTCCAACAGCCAATGTGGATTCCGACAATCCGCGTGGTTTCCGACAAGTCGGGAATTCCCAACTTGTCGTAAAAAATCAGCCGTCATTGAATAGGTCGGAACCCCTTCCGACCTAAACCTGTTGGAAGCTGCCGTCTTTCTGACAAGACGGCAGCTTCCGACAATTATTGAATACACCACTATGTGTGTAAATGGCTAAGTGAATGCAATGATTATACTGCATATATAAGTTAAGCTTTATTCTTCCTGGTAATAACTGTGTAAGTCTTGAAGAAACCAGTTTGAGAACCACTGATCTAGAAAACCTACATTCTACATGTAATAAATGATGCCCATGTGATTTTGCTAATGTAGATGTTGCTTCTGACCAAAGTCTGGGGTCATTAGTCCTATTTTTCGATCATTTGCACCTGTTCATGGTAGATAAACAAGCCAGCACCACAGCAAACATGGATGACATTTCTGAGAACATTTGGCAAAAGCTTTGTCAGTGTCACCTTTAATGTACAAGCTCTTAAGTTGTCGTGCCAGGCTTAGTACACCTGGCACAGCTTGCAGCCTAATCAAGATGCATCTCTGGCTGGCTTATAGCTTTGTGCTAGCAAACGGGTTAGTGGTTAAATCGTGACCAATTACTAAGCAGTGAGCTAGATACAGATATTATACACTCACTTCTAGACATAATACTGAACCTGTGAAATTGACGCTTCCGTGTCACAGAGTTGCATTGCCACTATCCCGGGAAGGATGGAAGATCAGATTTAGTATTTAGAAACAAAACATTATTGCCCATAATTACAGGTTTTAGGAAATCCATCTTACAGTGCATTTTTTCTAAATCATAGTGTAAAAATAAGGGTGCCCGGTATTTGCGTGCAGTGTTGGACGGGGCCATTAAGGGCCCACGGCGGGGGGGGGGGGGGGACAGTGGAAGGGGCCCTTACTTAGGGGTTTGGCCAGCCTCCAGAGAGGGTGTAGCAAGCCACTACAGAGGCTTGGCTAACCACTAGAGAGTGCATGGGCTGAGCCCCTTGATAGATAGATATATATATATATATATATATATATATATATATATATATATATATATAATATATATATATAGAAATAAGGCAGCGGCACTCCGTCGGTTTAAAAGTCAGTTGTGTAATGAATCAAATCATAACAAACAGTGGTCACAAAAAAACAACGTTTTGGGGTCCTGAGACGCCTTGACAAAGGGGTCTCAGGACCCCGAAAGGTTGTTTTTTTGTGACCACTGTTTGTTATGATTTGATTCATTACACGACTGACTTTTAAACCGACGGAGTGCCGCTGCCTTATTTCCTTCTGTTTGATGCATCATCTGCTGCGGTGGGCACCCCGATTTACAACACATATCAAGAGTGCCGGGCATTTCTGACATATATATATATATATATATATATATATAATATTAAATACTGCTAGTATATAGTAATCTAGTATATCGTCATGTATGCATGACGATATACTAAATTAATAACAGCAATGCACTTTAGAAAATACACCATAGTCCTCGGTCACTGGGGACCACCGAGGGTTTTTCCTATACCCCTGTGGCCCAGTCTGACCCTGTATGTGTGTCATGTGGAAGAGCAGGCAGTATTTTCCTAGCATGTTAATAAATAAATTAATGCATGTGACCCCATAGTTTATCCGGGTACAAACCTACACCCCTCAGACTTACTATAAAGTCTGCATACTGGGATTCAGTTTATAAACTATACGTACAGGTGTGTCCTCTTACATCTTTCCTCCATGCGCTACAAGTCGCGTTAGGCATAACGCGTGAGTGCCCTGTGACTCTGCAGCGCCAAGCATCTTTTTTTTTTTTTTTTGCGTTTTGTCCAAGAAAATGAATCTAAGATGCGAAGTAATGATATAGGACGCACGGGCAGTTTCTGCTGATTAAAATGATATGCAGCATTCCGTTATTCTGTGTGTGACTGCGACTGTATTTGCATATAAAATTCGATGGCGTTTCATTTTGGATGCAGATACAGTCGCAATTACACACAGAATATAGGCATGCTGCATACATATCATTTTAGTCTGCAGAAGCTGCTTGTGTGTCCTAGTACATGACTTTACGTCTAAGACGCATTTTTGCGGAAAAGAAAATTCAAAAAAGACGCTTCGCACTACTGAGTCCCGCCACGGCATGGCGCGACTTCAAGGGCTATATAGCGTGACTGCAGTAGGGCTGTAAGAGGACACGTCTGTATGTTGGCTGGTTGCAGTGTACGACCACACAGTTGAAAAACAGGATAATACAAGGGGCCAATGCCTTATACAGTACATTAAGGGATTATTGGGGCAATTCCCTATTCTGCCTGGGTCAGGGGACTGGAGAAATCTAACGTTTTAGAAATCCTCGATTCGCTGATTCCAGGCAAAAAAAAAAAAAAGATTGGGATTAAAGAGTCAGGGATTTTAGCAAGCTGTTTTTTGTCGATTCCCCCATATCCAGCGATTGGTGTAGCGGATTGGCAAAATGGGGAATCGGTACTGTAGCTGTATGGCCTGCATTAGGAAGACATATTTTATATATTTATTGTGCCATTCAGCTAGCCTAGCTTGAAAAAAAAAAAGAAACCTAGAGACATGTCCTTGTACACCTATGTTTTTGTCCCATGTGGCGCGAGACGCCTGGCACAATTTACATTCCTCACCACTGGTAGTGATTCCATGCTTTTAGTACTTTATCCTGAATATTGCGTCTTATTCGCATTGCAACTACACACAATTTTAATTCTAGGGCCTGATCCATGTTTGTGCGCAATTTTCTAGGCTACAGAACTGCTAATGTTAGCAAGTGAGGCTGCTGCCCAGAACCGTAATGAGCCATCACAAACTTAGTCGCAATTGCATACACATTCACAGCCTATGCGCAAGAGAAACATCGAGGTTACGGGTTCTTCTATGGCGACGCAGACTGGGCTCAGCAGTACGGACGCAGGCGCTATATTTTTGCACATACACAAGCTCGCAGCTGTCAGTAGATACACGCCCTGAAAACGGCTATGACACGCTTTCATTTCTCCACACAATCCCTGGTAACACCTCCAAATGGAAACTTCCTGTCAGCACCTTCTATATGAAATCGTTCCGTTGTGTGAACATTGGCCATTGCGTACAAACATGAATTAGGGGGGTGTCAAAGTTGAAAAATATTGCAGTACATACATTACGTACAAACTACACACAGATGGCCTCCGTGCGCGTACTTGCTCTGCCATGCGTGCGCATATTTGCAATTTGCGTATGGTCGCTCCCGCGGACCTGCGTATTAGCACGTGGTATGAGTATTTACGGTAGAGTTTGTGAACGCATGGAAAAGCCATCAAAACACATTACATATTTAATCCAAATAGTGCACATTTTACAGATAGCCTCCCTGCACCACAGCAGCAAGTTACAGCAGTTTAAATGGTTTCAGAACAAAGGGATTCACCTTTACAGAATAGGAGGGGACAGAACAAGGTTATAAGGTGGTGTTTGGTATCCAGCTGTAGGGTATTTTAAGGGTAATATTCCGGGGTTGGTTTGAGGAAGATCGCATGTTCCTGCGGATAGTTATGTGCAGGAGCAGAATATAGATATAAACTGTATTTACTGTACATTATGTATGCGGCGGGAATCCAGAGGAGACCACCCACAAGAGCAGTTGGAACAGACATCGCCCACCTATTCAAACCGACCTATGACCTCTCCTGTACTGTAAATGACCATCCCTGTGTCCAATGGACAAAGCGATTACAGTATCCATTGTGTTAAGTTTTGGAAGAATTGTATAAAGAGAGCCTGCTGCAGGCCTGGTCTGACACAAGACTCACAAAGTTATCTATCAGCTGACCGAGGACCAGATCTGGGTAGCGCGGCGAATCTAATCACGTATGTACCATTGACTGTAGCCATTATTCTGTTGTATTGTATTGTTTGTATTGTAACCCCCTTTCAGTAATAATACGCTGTGGTGTGGGAACCCAGCAGTTTAATTACAATCTGGTGTCGTGTCTTCCTTTCCCTGCTAAGGTTTAAAGTGTATTACTATTGCATGCATAGCTGTTAAGGGTTTGCGGTGTATCTCTGGGTGTGTACGCGCTGTGTGTACTTTGTACCGTCAACGCGGCGTTTGTACGCAAAGTCCGTACACGGTACGGGACTCTGTACGCTAATAGCGTAAAAGGTACGTAGAGTGTGTATTAAGTACAGCGGCCGCAGCGGCTCCATGGTAAAGTGTATTTAAAGTGTGTTTAAGGTATAGCTTTTTATTCCTGCATATAAATCAGCATTATCAATTGGGGGCATCGTCCGGTTTTCCACATACCCACAGCCTAACAGGTCACAGCAGACTTAATCTATCAGCAAAAGGGCGGACAGAAAGTATCCTACGTAACCTTTTCTAGGTCGGTGGATGCACTGAAAACCCTACTTGTTTGCTGATTAGATGACGTCTGCTCTGTATAGGTTTGTAGGGATGCTGGTAGAACCCGTAAAGTAAGCAGGAAAAAAGCTATTTAAAAATCTGTGAATTTTTTTTTGGGCGCCAAAAGCGTACACAACAAAAGGCACCCAAACTCTTTGTATACCCTCTCACATTGTTGCCATAACACTCAGAGTGCTAGATTCATTTAGATCTGTGTGAAACCGAATACATTTGTTGCTATATAGTTAAAAGTAAAATAAATGTTTAAGGAAGTAAGTGTAAAGCACAAACGCAGTCTGGCGTGGTTGTAAAGGTTTATACAGAAAGAAACTGTGTTGTGTTAAGTGAGCGATTATAGTTAGTATTGCTCACATTTATAGAAGTTGTGTGATCTGTTTTATTGCGTACGCACATTGGTACACGTGGTACGGAACGTGAGGACAGCGTACAAAAACGTGCACGTGGCGCAAGGCCGCCCACGTGGCATATAGGTACGCACGGTTGCGTAATTACGCAAGCTTGCGTATGGTTGTGTGTGCATAATAAAACCACACGATAGTTCGCTAGTTTAAAGGTGGGACAGTAGCCACGCTACAATACAAAACTGCTCGGTTTCCAAAGATTAGTATAAAACTTTTTGTTTAAACTGTATTGCCTCTGGGGGTAAAGCTGCTTCTGAATGAATCAAAATTTTCTGTACAGAAAAACAAAGTATACCTGAGTGAGCGAACGTAGGAGTGAGTGAAATTCGAACCCCGGAATTCGGGATCCCGTCGTTTGGTACACCAAGTGAGTGGAGGCTTGGTGGCGTGAGAAGGCTGACTCACGTTAGTATAAGGTTTAATATGCAAGTCGTGAGGTGATTTGCAGAGGAGCATGATAGTGCATAGCATTGCGAAGTATTGAAGTTAAAAGGTTTTTGTATTACGCTCTGGACTGAGGGTCGCAGTTTGTACAACGACCCGTGGTCGTACGGCAGATAAGTAACAAGTACATATACGCTGTGCGATTGGACCGCGCGTTTGTGGGTGCGATACATAGCGCAACGTGATATCCTTTTACGAGCTTTTGCATAAAATCGCTGTATCATTAGCGCTATATAGAGCATACGCAAGCGTGATTTGTGTATAATAAAGTGCATAGGGAGTTTTCGCTGGTCTCTCTCAGGAAAATCTCCAACGACCGATACTTTACTGGAAAGGGTAAGTTATTCCTAAAAACTTCCAGTAAATATAGGTCAGATAGGGCCCTAGGTTGGGTACATTGCCTTCGCTATCGACAGTGTATGGTAGTACTGGCCAACGTGGGCGTGAGTGGGTGAAAGCGCTTTAAGAACTTTCACCGTCTATTCGTATTGTGCATTGGGGATTGTAAAAGAAAAAAGTCCGTGATGGGATCCAATTGCACAAGCGGTGGACATTTTGTAACCAGGGTTCAGGTTGAAGAGCCACGGCCCAAGGGGTCAGCGAGGTTTGTTATGTGTGGGAAAAATGGTTCGCACACGGAAGACTTTTTGTCTGAATGGGTACGTATGACTGACAAAGATAGGGTACCATTCCCTAAAGTGGGCAGCTTTGAACCAGAGGTATTGCAGAACTTAAGGATAAGGATATGTCTAATAAAATCCAGAAAACAAAGGATTAGACATACAGATTGTTTAAATTTATGGCAACGAGAGGGGGATATACAAAGGGAATTAGCTCACGCAGCAGGTTCCAAACCTAGCGGGAAAATAATGGCGACCGCACCACCACCACCATATATTGTGGGGGAGAAAGTGGCTACAGACAATGGTACGTTGGTACAGGATAGGAGAGTAATTGATACATGTACTAATGCTTACCCTTGCCAGTTGTATCCTATTTTAAATTTTCCCCAGGACTGCGAGCAGGAAGATGATCCCAGCACGATATCGGCACTCTCTCTAGCAGCCACCATACAAGACACTCAGGTGGGCACGGCCCAACCAACAAGAGCAGTAGCAAGGCCCCTTAGCGGAGGGAAAAGTGAGGTCGTGTCCACAGGTAAGTACGGTACCATACATTATGCAGAGACAATAGCACCTCACATTATAGAGTCAAATCAAAATTATGTAATTGAATTAAATCCTGTCAGGGTGATTGCAGTCCCCAATGGGAGGACTGACGCTCAGGGAGTAACTCCCATCAGGAACATTGCCATGCATTGTCCTTGGTCCCGGGCAGAGTTAAGATCAATTATGTCAGACTTTCCCGAACCCAGAAAAGATCTAGTCGCATGCCAAAGGTTCATTAAAGAGTTAGGTAACGCCAACGAACCCACAAACAAAGATTGGCGAACAGTGCTACGGGTATGTTTACCCTCAAATATTGACCCAGCGAAATTCATAACTGATTGTAAATTAGACGCAGAAGTACCTCTCACTGATGAGTACACTCAAGAGAATGTACGACAAATCAATCTGCAATTAGGAGTATATTTCCCTACTGTTGACAAATGGAATAAAATCTTTTCCATAAGACAAAAGGAAGGTGAAACGGCATCCGAATATTTCCATCGAGCACTGCAAGAAATGTCTAGATATACTGGGATCGAGGACATTAAGGACAATGTACATCACAGGGAGGTAGCTGTTTCTGTATTAATGGACGGGTTGAAGGAGGCACTGAGAACAAGGGTACAGACCTCTCTACCAAACTGGAGAGGTATCTCGGTGGCTGCATTGAGAGAGTCCGCTGTCGAGCATTATAGGAACATCATTAAGCACAGGGAGTTACGGGGGGAAAGGCTGATGACAGTAAGTATAGACGCACTTACAACAGGGCCACATCAGCCAAAACCCCAGACCCCTGATGGTAAGTCACGTGTAGTAACATGCTATAATTGTCAAAAGGTAGGACATTACTCAAAGGAATGTAGGAAAAAAGGTACACATAATGTATACCGACCCCCTAGACCAGGATATAAACCAGACAACAATGCACATACTTGGGATCAGGGACCGCGTAGGAGGAATTACGAGCCACACGCAGGGGAAACAAGGAGATACCCACCAAGGAGGGACTGGCAGGCCTCCGAAAACTCACAGCTACCCCCCTCACATATCGTAGCTGCCAATGCGCTGCGGGAGGGTCTCACCACACAATAGGGGTTGGGCCACACCTGTAGTCTGCAGCCAGTGAAATTGATTGCTAGCCTTGGTAGTGAACCTGAGGTCACGGTTGATGTAGCTGGTGTACCATTACCTTTTCTTGTAGATACAGGGGCGGCCAGGTCAGTGTTAAATTCAACGGTAGGTATAAAAACCACGGGAAAAACCATTTTGGCAATGGGAGTAACAGGAACGGTGCAACAATACCCTTTGAGTAGACCTGCAGAGATTACGATAGGGCCCTTGCAAACCAAACATTCTTTTTTGCTGGCTGCATCGGCTCCGACTAATCTGCTCGGCAGAGATTTATTGTGTAAAATGCGGTGTGTCATATATTGTACTCCTGAAGGTGTCTTCTTGGATATACCTGAGAACCACGTTCAAGAAGTGCAAGATATATTAGACACCCCTCAAAGGCTAATGTCGCATTCTGCTGTTATAGTCAAGTGTCCATCAAAGGTAGAGGAAATGATCTCACAAATACCGGGTTCCCTTTGGACCAAAGATGGACAAGACACTGGATTGATGGCGAATGTAGCTCCAGTAGTAGTGCAAGTAAAAGATGGTAGGATAGCTCCAAAAATCCCTCAGTATCCTCTGAAGCCAGAGGTAGAATTAGGAGTGTACCCCGTCATAGAGCGGTTGCTACAACAGGGCATCCTAGTCAGGACGTCCAGCACTGCCAATAGTCCCATCTTCCCTGTGAAAAAGAGTGGGGGGAGGGGTTACAGGCTAGTGCAGGATCTAAGGGGGATAAACAAGATAGTTGAGAGCCAATTCCCCGTAGTGCCCAATCCAGCTGTCATCCTCATGCAAATTCCCTCTACTGCAAAATTCTTCACTGTCATCGACCTCTGTTCTGCCTTCTTTTCTGTCCCTCTGCAGCCTGACAGCCAATACCTCTTCGCTTTTACATACAGGGGAGTACAGTACACCTGGACTCGTCTCCCTTTCATTGACAGCCCGAGTATTTTCTCTCAGGCCTTGCATGACTGTTTACAATCCTTTCAACCTGAGAGTGGATCAGTGCTAATACAGTATGTCGATGACTTATTGTTGTGTTCTGACTCACTCGAATCGTCCTTGAAAGACACGAAACAGCTTCTGTTTCATCTTTCCCAAACGGGACACAAGGTTTCAAAGGATAAGTTGCAGTTGTGCCAGACCAGGGTAAAATATTTGGGACATTGCTTGACTCAAGGATTTAGACACCTCACCGCTGATAGAATACAGGTGATTCGCGACATGACTCTGCCACAAACGCAGCAACAGATCCGCACTTTCCTTGGAATGTGTGGGTACTGCCGAAACTGGATCCCAGGGTTTTCTATACTGGCTTTACCTTTGCAAGAAATGGTCTCTTCGAACAAACCAGAACGGATCTCGCACACAGATGAGTCCGAACTGGCATTTGAGAGACTCAAACAGTGCCTATCACAGGCACCTGCCTTAGGTATGCCAGATTATGGGAAGCCCTTTGAATTGTACGGTACAGAAAGTGCAGGGTGCGCGGCAGGAGTTTTAACCCAGAGACATGGAGATGCCAGCAGGCCGGTAGCTTACTACAGTGCACAGTTGGACACCGTAGCGCGGTCTCTCCCCACATGTTTGCGAAGTGTTACAGCGATAGCTTTGCTAGTAAGTAAAAGCGAGGACGTAGTGTTAGGACACAACCTGACCATTCATACACCTCATGCAGTATCAGCCTTACTGAACTCAGCCCAAACCAGACATGTCTCATCTACTCGGTTTACAAAGTGGGAATTATCACTGATGGCCCCCCAAACATCACCATTAAGAGATGCAGCTCACTAAATCCTGCAACTTACTTGCCAAGTGTGCCTGGACAGGCACAAAGGGTGGAGGATGAGAATGTTGGTGAAGGAGGATTCAGTGCAGACACTGATACGCATGATTGTATGGAATACCTGAATCAGACTTTCACTGCGAGACCTGACATCAGTGACAACCCACTGGAAGGAGTAGACTTTACCTTCTACACTGACAGTAGTTGCCACAAACAGACGGACTCGGGAGACCTGTGCACTGGATATGCAGTTGTAGACAACAGAGGTATCATAGAAGCTGAACCCCTGGGCCCACCACACTCAGCACAAGTTGCTGAGTTGGTCGCCCTAACCAGAGCGTGTGAATTGGCCAAGGGTAAGTCAGCTAATATATACACAGATTCTAGGTACGCCTTTGGAGTAGTGCATGATTTCGGGGCCCTATGGCACCTCAGAAATTTCATGACGACAGCTGGCACACCTGTAGCGCAGGCATCCTACATAAAAAGACTTTTAACAGCGATACAGGAACCAGACAGAGTGGCTGTTATCAAGTGCAAAGCACATACTTTCAACCAAGACCCAATTTCACTTGGTAACAGCCGGGCAGATGAAGCTGCTAAATCAGCAGCCAGCACCCCCATACAAACGAACATCACATCACTGATGACATTCAACACAATCAATACACAAAAATTAATTGAAATGAAAGATTTGTGTTCTTTACAGGAAAAGGCGGTCTGGAGGTCAAAGGGATATGGCCAGGAATCCTCAGGACTGTGGACAGGTGGACAAGGTAAGCCGGTGGCCCCCAGAGCATATCTTCCAAGTTTAGCTGAGGCGGCACACGGTCTGACTCATCTGGGCAAAGAGGGTATGTGTAAGCTGAGAGCCTACTGGTGTGCGCCAGGCTTCTCTTCTCATGCAGGTAAGAGAGCAATGACATGTTTTACTTGCTTGAGGAAGAATATATCCCCCCGACAGATGGACCTTTTCAGGTAATACAAATCGATTTCATGCGGTTACCGCCCTGTAGAAATTTAAAATATGTGTTAGTTTGTATTGATGTATTTTCAAATTGGGTAGAAGCGTTCCCTGCTGCCACAAATACTGCTACGTTCACTGCAAAGAAAATTGTGCAGGAATTTGTGTGTAGATATGGTATCCCTAGAATAATTGAAAGTGATAGGGGTACCCATTTTACATGTGAAGTCTTTCAGGTCATGTGCAAACTGATGGGAATTAATAGCAAGCTGCATACTCCGTACCGACCACAGGCGAGTGCGAAGGTGGAGAGAATGAACAGCACTATTAAGAATAAGGTGAGCAAGGTGATGGCTGAAACTGGATTGTTGTGGCCAGAAGCTTTGCCACTAGTATTGTACAGCATCAGAACCACTCCCAGGTCTCCCCTTTACCTATCACCCTTTGAAATTCTTTTTGGTCGACAACCTCATGTAATGATAGACCCCCAGGATGATTTGAAATGTAATAACGAAGTGACTGTGAAATATTTGGTTGGGATGAGCCAGCAGCTGAGAAATCAACAAAGAAATTTAAAGCTGGTGATTCCTGACCTACCGAACAGTAATTGTCATGACATTGAACCTGGGGATTATGTGATGATTCGAAATTTCTTACGCTCAGGTTGCCTCATAGACAGGTGGGAAGGACCGTACCAAGTCTTGTTAAACAGCACAACAGCATTGAAGGTCGCTGAAAGAGAGACTTGGATCCACTCGTCCCACTGCAAGAAGGCCGCTGACTCGGAGAGAACTCGTGAGAAAGAGCAGAGTGTAGAGAACCTCGTATCACTGGAGTGTCTGTTCCGGGAAAGTTGAGAGGCAGGACTGTTGAAGGGCATCTGAGCACAGAGAGTAACAAGATCTAGAACGTTTGTCGTACCATTTTCTTTTTTCACCTCCCCCTGCATTTTTCCTTTCTTTTCTCCTTATTATTTTCCTCCTTTCCCCTAACGAAATGGATCGATCACAAGAGACTGCGTTTCGGGTTCTGTTAATAATTCTGGTTTTGATAAGAACAGTTTGTTTTGGTGAGGGTCCCAGAGAGGTCGAGCAGGGATCTGAAATGGGTTCTGATGGCAAGTATGAATTTGTAGGATCTCAGGATCGTCACATCACTTTAGTAAAGACTGGCATCAGTAAGCGCTCTGGTAGTCAGGGAGCTCGGAGGCACTGTGAGGGGTTATTGTCTGATGAATATTTTATTTGTAGGAATTGTGAGAATACAGTTGAGGATGGGTGCATCCAGAGATGTCAGTCCAACCTTAATATCGACATGGACCGTCATCCGTTGAGTGATTACCATTCACTAGTGGGTAAGGTCTTAAACCAGACAGAATGCTGGGTGTGCTCACAAGTACCTCAAGGTCAGAGCAAGTCAGGATTAGTACCGTACCCTTTAGCAATAGATGAGGTACTCGAATTGCGGGGTGGGAGGGCGGTGGGCAAGAAATTCAATATTTCTAGGCCCCCTAGTTTGAAGCTCCACCAGTATCATGTAGACAGGTCCTTATTGTGTTTTAATATTTCCAATTACCGAAAACCGGGAGATTGGGAGGTGACGTGGAATAACCAGACAATGACCTTTTCACACAGAGCTGATAGGATACCCATAGACTCTGAACTTGTATGCCAAATAGCCAACAGTGGAAGGTATTTTCGGTATGGGTATACTCGTGGAAGCAAGACCATGTCGGTTGGAAAAGTATCGCCAGGGTATTGTGCCCATATCATCCAGCCCGATACTTGTACTGAGCAGATGGGAGAACTAGGGATTGGTTTCTTTACTTGGAAAGTTTGTAATATGGTGATGTTATATTTGGTCCCCTATGTTCTTCCACATGATGCCTATTTTATATGTGGGAGGAAGGCGTACAAGTGGCTTGCCACGAGCTCAGAGGGATTGTGTTATATTGGGAGAGTACTGCCAGAGATCATGACCATAACCCATGATAAGATGAAAGATGTTCACCGCAGTGCTCAGGCTCCTTATACTCATACTCACTATATGAACACATCATCAAGAGACACCTTTATAGATAGGACAGAGCACGCAGCCTCTGATTTGATCCACGAATCCACCGAGATTCAGTTCCTTCTCGCATTAGAGATCACCCGTACAGCCAGAGGAACTATAAATTATAGGTATATCCACGCGCTAGCGAACTTGATAGATAATATCACTGAGATGTATGACGACACCTTCAGGTATACGGGAAGGGAGTTACAAGCCTACAAGAAGGAACTGATCCAGCACAGGATGGTCCTTAATTATGTCACAGCCGTGACAGGTGGGTACTGTGTTACTCTGGCAACTCAATATGGTGTGAAGGGCTGTACATATATCACGAACAGCACTGACGACCCCACAGAGATCATTGATCAAAAGATGGACGATATCTTGTAGTTGAAGTGGGAGTTCAGGAGGAAGCACAACCTTATCTTAGCGACTGTGAGTAATGAACTGACCGGCTTGGTCTCATGGTTGAACCCACGCAATTGGTTCTCAGGTTTAGGAGAGTGGTCTCAAAATGTCATCATGAGTGTAGGGAAGTTTCTCCTTTGTATCCTGGGAGTCGTCATAATTATTGGTTCGATATTTAGGTGTGTTCGAATTCTGACGCGGCACAAGCACGGCACAAAGTTGATGAGTCTAAGGAGCGAGGGCGCTGTTATAGCAGCAGATTTGATTTATGACCCATCCATAGAGACAGTGTTATGATAAGGATTGCAAATGAATTTCATGGCCTGTTTCTTTGACCCGTTTTTCTTTTGTCTCCCCCTCTGCCCAGATACATCCATCCGGAAAAAGACATCAGCCTTACCCAAAATGTTTATGTAAATGTATTTTTATATATGTATCTTCATCTCTGCAACCTTCAGTTAATGGCACATATAGTCGACAGGTGATATCCACATATACTAGCACTCACATATGTATCCCCCTCCATGTATCATCAACTAAATGTGCACCCCATTTGTTGGAACCAGAAGCCGAAAAGAGCTCGGTAGTGTTTGTTGGCCCACTTACAGACCCTTAATACGGGATGAGAAGGATTTAATGTATACTTCGCAGTACCTCGAAGCTTATTTAGAACATATACGGCACGATGATACATGCCCCGCAGACATGGATTCATACATACATGCTTTTTACTATCCCACTAGGTCATACATTTCCCACCTACAACTCTCCCCGATCATCAAAGCTTCTGTAGATATTATTTAGATATTTTTCTGTTTAGTGATTAGATAGTGGCAGTTATTGGTGACTGCCAAAGGGTGGACTGTCAAAGTCGAAAAATATAGCAGTACATACATTACGTACAAACTGCACACAGATGGCCTCCGTGTGCGTACATGCTCTGCCGTGCGTGCACATATTCGCAATTTGCGTATGGATGCTCCCGCGGACCTGCGTATTAGCGCGCGGTATGAGTATTTATGGTAGAGTTTGTGAACGCATGTAAAAGCCATCAAAACACATTACATATTTAATCCAAATAGTGCACATTTTACACACAGCCTCCCTGCACTACAGCAGCAAGTTACAGCAGTTTAAATGGTTTCAGAACAAAGGGATTCACCTTTACAGAATAGGAGGGGACAGAACAAGGTTATAAGGTGGTGTTTGGTATCCAGCTGTAGGGTATTTTAAGGGTAATATTCTGGTGTTGGTTTGAGGAAGATCGCATGTTCCTGCGGATAGTTATGTGCAGGAGCAGAATATAGATATAAACTGTATTTACTGTACATTATGTATGCGGCGGGAATCCAGAGGAGACCACCCACAAGAGCAGTTGGAACAGACATCGCCCACCTATTCAAACCGACCTATGACCTCTCCTGTACTGTAAATGACCATCCCTGTGTCCAATGGACAAAGAGATTACAGTATCCATTGTGTTAAGTTTTGGAAGAATTGTATAAAGAGAGCCTGCTGCAGGCCTGGTCTGACACAAGACTCACAAAGTTATCTATCAGATGACCGAGGACCAAATCTGGGTAGCGCGGCGAATCCAATCACGTATGTACCATTGACTGTAGCCATTATTCTGTTGTATTGTATTGTTTGTATTGTAACCCCCATTCAGTAATAATACGCTGTGGTGTCGGAACCCAGCAGTTTAATTACAATCTGGTGTCGTGTCTTCTTTTTCCTGCTAAGGTTTAAAGTGTATTACTATCGCATGTATAGCTGTTAAGGGTTTGCGGTGTATCTCTGGGTGTGTACGCGCTGTGTGTACTTTGTACCGTCAGTGCAGCGTTTGTACGCAAAGTCCGTACACGGTACGGGACTCTGTACGCTAATAGCGTAAAAGGTACGTAGAGTGTGTATTAAGTACAGCGGCCGCAGCGGCTCCATGGTAAAGTGTATTTAAAGTGTGTTTAAGGTATAGCTTTTTATTCCTGCATATAAATCAGCATTATCAGGGGTTATTCAGAGTTGTTAGCAAACCAAAAAAGTTAGCAAATGGGCAAAACCATGTTGAACTGCAGGTGGGGCAGATGTAACATGTGCAGAGAGAGTTAGATTTGGGTGGGGTGTGTTCAAACTGAAATCCCCTGCACAGAAACAATATAACCCACCCAAATCTAACTCTCTCTGCACATGTTACATCTGCCCCACCTGCATGCAACATGGTCTTGCCCATTTGCTAACTTTTTTGGTTTACTAACAAACCTGAATAACCCCCCTAGGTCTTTAGTGTCCTACGTATTTAGGATTAGTATCTTTGCATCAAAGACTTGGTATAAAGCTTCATTCAGGGCATGACACGGCTTACTGTTATCGGACCACCGTCTTTTGACTCAGTCACCCATAGAAGAGACATGAAATGCCAGCGTCAGTAGTCAGGGCACTTGTACATTGTACGTTTGATGCATTAATGTTGCCAATAATACTGTACATATATTTTATTAATAAGTCTCTGGTGAGGCGCTGTTTGGTGCAGTTTGAGGATAGGTGTGCAGACCTCTGTAAAGATAAAGGGCTAGATGCATCATCGCTTGGAAAGTGATAAAATGGAGAGTGAAAAAGTACCAGCCAATCAGCTCCTAACTGACATTTTTCAAACACAGCCTGTGACATGGCAGTTAAGAGCTGATTGGCTGGTGCTTTTTCACTCTCCATTTTATCACTTTCCAAGCGATGATGCATCTGGCCCAAAATCATAAAAACCATATTGTTTAGTAGCCTTTTACATATTCAGGTAGATTTCTCTTTTTTGTGTTGTAGTTTGGCCAAGGCTGTCGCAGAGCAGAATGGAAACATTGGACTGGTCATCCGGAAAGCTGTCAATGCATACCTGGATGGGTCCATGTAAGTGTTGTGTTAGACATGTGTAAATGACAGGTGTAAATAATAGCACCAAGTCAAACAGACATGACACGGAGAGCCAGATTAGGTAGGTAACTGTAAGAACTACGAGGGCAAACGTACGCACACACTCAGGTACTCGTTATGTAAGGAAATTAATGATCTTTTAATCTTTTTTTAGTTTTGTTGAAGATTATAAAGTTTCTATTTTAACGATTGCAGTTGTACTTTAGAGCAATAACAATTGTTGAATTGTGTCCTCACTAATAAATCATTTCACCATAAAACAGATTAAAAGTGATAACACAGTAACTAAAAAATACAAAGGGGTCTATTCATGAAGCAGTGAAAGTGTGGAGAAGTGAGCCAGTGGAGAAGTTGCCGATGCCAACCAATTAGCATTGAAGTAACATTTATAATTTGCATACGATAAAATTATACAGAGCAGCTGATTGGTTGCCATGGGCAACTTCTCCACAGTTTCACTTTACTGTTTTCACTGTTTCATGAATAGACCGCATGTTTAGGACATATTAAAAGATCTGGGCCACATGTAACCGAGTACCACAGACAGCCACAAGATGCACCACTTGTCATGTTACCCCTGCCTCATCCTTCTCAGGAGAAATCTTTTGGTGAGGAAGTGTACACAGGTCCCAAAATTTGGATCCATTTAAATACCAGTTCCAAATAAATTGTTTAATATCATTGGTCATATACAGTTATACGTAATAAGAAACTGAGAAAACCTTGGCATAGGAGCATTCCTAAAGTGGGATCCCTGGACGAGTGCCATAAATTAGATCCAGATTGGAGTGATTGACTTCTTCTGTCTCACATTGCTCCTACTAGTGGTTACTGTATGTCATGATTTTTGCTGGCACTGAGTTACCGAATGTTATGTGGTAAGTACACATATTCCCATGAAATACAAAACATATATATTTCCATTACCAAGAATGACATACAGTACTCAACAATAACAGGTGTCCTAGTTGCATGTACGGAGTTTATTCAAGTATTTACGCCAGCCCGTACAAAAAAGCATTATACATGACACATCTGTCTGGAAGGGATGTGGTCATGGGACCTGCGGTCAGGAGACCGCCGGTCACAATACCGATGCCGGGATCCCGACCTTTGAATATCCCGCTGGTCGGCATGCCGACCAACAGGGACTATTCCCACTCGTGGGAATAGAACCTGTGGTGAGCGCAGCGAGCCCACAAGGGGCTTTGTTGCGCTCGCCCTCCGTCACCGGCAATCTAACTGCCGGAATCCCGGCATCGGTAATGTGATAGGCAGTCTCCTGACCGCCGGTCACACATTCCCAACCCGTCTGGAAGAGCATAGAAAAATAGGGCTTCTTATAGACAGATGACTTGAAACACTACTGTAGTATACAGAGGCGGAACTACCGCCAGTGCAACTAGTGCATTGCACTGGGGCCCGCCACTGTCCAGGGGCCCAAAGCATGTAATGAGTCAAACTGACTCATTACATGCCGCTGTGTGCTGCGGGCAACCGCTGCCTGCAGCACACAGCCGCCGGAGAGAGATGAAGGAGCGCAGCGCTACGGGGGAAGGAGGAGGAGGGAGGTGGAGGAGGGAGCCGCAGCAGTGCTTTGTTACTGGTTGAGGCGCTGCTGCTGCTGTCCCTCTGCTTCACTATAGGCTGTCTTCCGCCGCTGTGAAGCGCATCCCAGCATTCACATCGGTGGAGAACAGCCTATAGTGAAGTAGAGGGACAGCAGCAGCAGCACCTCCACCAATAACACAGAACTGCTGCGGCTCCCTCCTCCACCTCCCTCCTCCTCCTTCTCTCCTGCCCGGGATCTCTGCCAGAAGCTGCACTGAGGAGCCTGAGCCAGCGGAGAGGGTAAGTATAATTCTTTCTTTCTTTCTTTCTTTCTTTCTTTCTTTCTTTCTTTCTTTCTGTGCAAAAAGGGGGACTGTCTGCCGTAATGTGTAAAAAAGGGGGGGATCTGCCTGCCGTGATGTGTAAAAAGGGGACGCTGTCTGCCGCAATGTGTAAAAAGGGGGAATCTGCCTGCCGTAATGTGTAAAAAGGGTAACGCTGTCTGCCGTAATGTGTAACAAGGGCACGCTGTCTGCCGTAATGTGTAAAAAGGGGACGCTGTCTGCCGTTATGTGTAAAAAGGGCACGCTGTCTGCCGCTATGTGTAACAAGCAATACACAAGAAAATGGAAAGTGATAGGCGCAAACACCACAAGAAAGTCCTTACATCTAATATAGATGAATGTACAATGGAGTTCCCTTGAAATCCTTAGGTGGAGTGTTTGTTTCTTAGTTTTCCTCTCTGACGCCCTACAAGGTATAGTCTCTTATCTCGATAAAGAGAAAGAAGATAATCGGGCAGACCAATTTAAGAAGGACAAACAATTTATTGTACAGAACACTCACAATATATAAATGAATAAAAGACATATAACCACAAAGCAAGGTGGGTATAAAGGGGTGCTGGCAGCTGGCATCGAATTACCCTCCCAAAAGACACTGGAGATTCCGGACTCTGCAGCATATAGGAAGGAAAATGATCATCTAGATAAGACAGCTCCTCCGCTCCACACCGGGCACCACTAGCTTGACGCGTTTCGGACACTATGCACTCAATAAACTACAGCTCTCAGCAGCCCTAGGGGCCGGAATGCTTTGGCGCTAAGGGCTGCTGGGAGCTGTAGTTTATTTAGTTTGTCTACTTCTCTGTAATGCGGAGCGTTGGGACACACCAGCGCTAACAATAATGACTGGATGGCAGAACTGACTGACTCGCTGAATCAATGTAAAAGGTGAGAGTGCTGTGCAGTGTCAGTGACACTGCACACCCACTGCACTGCACAGCACTGTCACCTTTTACATTGATTCAGCGTCCAGACATTACACTCTATCCGTTACATTAGCCATCTCGGGGCTTCCAGGCCGGCAGCCCAGGTGCTGTGTTGCGGAGTCAGGGCCTCTGGGGATCTGGGCATGGCTGTGATGGGGAGGCACTTCTGTGACATCATGCGCAGAGGAGGCTCCGGGGCTCCGAGAGTATGCGGCGCAGGGAGGGCTATGAAAGGCTTCCGCTGTGCCTCTTTCATACACATCTATGCCGGTGGCCGCAGCAGCTTTTGTTCCACCTGCGCCGCGGCTAGGAAGTGGGGATTGTTGATGCCGGAGGGGGCAGGCGGACTGGCAGTAGGACATAGATTGCTGCAGTAAAAGGATTTTTTGTTTTCCCTATCTACAGCGCAGAGACTTGCTGCAGATGCAGTGGCATACCCTCCAACTGTACCTTTTTGGCAGGTACAGAACCTTTTTTTATGGTCTGTACCGATTTTTGGCTCTCCAAGCTTCCATTGAAAGTATAGGAATTGGGGCGTGGCCACGCCACTTTACCCGTGGCCACCCCCCTTTTCGAATTTGAAGCAATTTTTATGTGTAAATTGTTGGAGGGTATGTTACTGCAGATGCAGTGGGCCTATTTTGGGGTGTGGACCTGGAGCTGCAGCTCCATCAGCCCCATTGTTAATCCTGCTCTGGGAACACACAGCAGCCAAAGGGCAGAGCCTCCCATTGGATGTAACCTGTGTGGGAGGGCGTTTCTCACCCAATCAGCTGTTGACTGGGTGTGATAGACCTGCTGCTAACCCAATGAGAGCTCCTAGCCACGCCCAGCGTTATACACACAGGCACAGAGTCACAGATCTTGGCTATTATATAGGATAGATATATATATATATATATATATATATGTATATTGTAACAGGAGTCTTGCTAGAATGTGCTCTGTTACAAAATTCCACCAGCGACCGACTCCAGGCTTGTGCAAAAACAACAAATACCTTTTATTTAGGTTGCTCAAAAACAAAGATACACATAAAACAAAGATGACTGTCTTTAGTATAAACAACCAGGGAGGTTAGGCCCTGCCTCACTCCCTCTTACTTAATAAGGAACCCTTCAGGTCCCGGCATCCTGACACTAGTGCCCCAGTCTTCTGGATCCCACTGTCCCTAGCAGGCCTATCACCTGGACACTAACTGCCTTCAGGAGCCCGGACTCATGGGAGAGACTCTGCTTTAAACCCAGCACCCAGGTGCTGACTGATGAAGCAGCTTATTGGGCTAAGAAGCCTATAAGACCTGGTCTGGGCCAAATGGATGGGAACCTGGTCCATCCACACTTCCCACCTACCCCCAGGACCCTGTGTGTAGCTTACAGGTTCCTCTCCTGCCACTATATATATATATATTGGATTGTGGGAAGAAACCGGAGCACCCAGAGGAAACCCACGCAAGCACGGGGACAATATACAAACTTTACACAGTTAGGGCCATGTTGGAATCGAACCCTTGACCTCGGTGCTGTGAGGCCGTAATGCTAACCATTATACCATCTGTACTGCCAGATATGAACAGAAGTTAGTACCTTCAAGGCACAAAGCACAGATATGAAACTTCAATTAATTAAAAACAGATATAAGGAAACCCAGCTCAGCAAACAAATAGTGCAGGTAGAACAAATGAGCAGACAACAGCTGATCCAGTATAGGAAGCAAGATAATGGGAAAGACAAAGAAAATAAGAAAGACATTGTCTTTATCACACAATTTAATAGTAACTTCTCCCCTCATGTGTCCCTCCATCTGTCACACTATCTTACACTCAATACTCCCACATCGTTTTGTGAATAAGATGCATTTCAATGGAAAAAGCCGCACGAAAGATGCTCTGAACTACCTAATCATGCCACGGTTCTTGGGCTTCTAGCGCCCCGGGCGGCCAATAGGGGCGTGGCTTCATACAGGGGGCGTGGTCAGTTACGCCCCCTGTACAGTAGTAGCGCCGCTGAAATGATGTGCGGTGCGCGATGACGTCATCGCGCACAGCAAAGGTCCTCTCCACAAAGGGAAACTAGACGCTATGCGTCTAGTTCCCTTCGTGGAGAGGACCTTTGCTGTGCGGTGCGCGATGACGTCATCACGCATCGCACAGTAAAGAGTCCTCTCCACGAAGGGAAACTAGACGCTACTCGTCTAGTTCCCTTCACAGCGGGGGGCAGCGGGACAGAACGGGCAGCGGGGGGCACAGCAGTAGCGGATCTTGCATTGGTGCGGCGCCCTCCGGAAGGCGGCGCCCCGGGCAAAAGTCCTGCTTGCCCGTGGCAAGATCCGCTACTGACTAGAAGGATTGTTTAACATGCAGGTAGACTAGATGTGCATGGACACATCTGTACCTGTAATAAGTCTTGTAATAAGTCTTGGACAATGATATATATCTCTGTTAGCCCCATCACGTCTCCCGTATACCCTCTCTCATATACTGTATGTACCCTTCCTCACCCGCATACAGTATCATTAGTTCTTCACTTTATACTCCACCACCCTCAATACACCACATAGCAACCTGACGTGAGTGAGCTGGCAGGCCTGTGGAATTCCGCTAGCGTTGGGCATCTTTTTTACCGTAAATGTGTCTTATTCGCATCACTATGCGAATAGCATGCACAAGCAGACTCTGCTGATTAACCTGCACTCAACCCACTGTGAGCCTTCGCCTCCACCTGCTACTGGGGTTCCAGTCATCAGTTGTCCCTGAAGTCGCTAGCCATCCCTGGAACTGCTGACACGTCCCTGTTGATCTCCTTAGGGGCCTACTTCTGCAGATGAAGCCACAGGCTACATTTCCAGGCCATCTGCCCCAAATTTGGAGGTTCCGGCGGGCGTTTGGTAGGAGACCAGCTGATGCAGTAACCAGTGGCCATTCCGGACTTGCCTCCCGCTGCCTGCCTTTTGCTTGACTAGTCCCCTGCGCCTACAGGCCTTCCCATGGCTGCTCCAGAGGAAGGATCCAGCTGCTGGCTGCCTGCGGCACTGCCGGAGCTGCTTCTCATTAGCTCCCGGCCTGCCATAGCCTGCTTGCTTTCCAGTGCGGTTCCGGCACCAGGATCTGACCTGCTCCACAACCAACTGTGAACCCACCATGACCCTTTAGCTCTACACACCCCTCCTGATCCAACCAAGCTCCGGGCCTCCCTCCCCAAGGAGAACACAGAGGCTGCAAGTGAGCGAGGAGCTGAGTGGTAAGAACTCCAGGTCTGCCCTGTGAACAAGAAGGGGGGCAGGGATGGAATGCCAGGTGCTTTCCTCCTCACACCACCTAAAGCAGGACAGTTCTATATCTGGACACATTTATATTAATTGTATTGTTCACATGATTCATACTATCCCCGCTCTCATTATATATGAGACTTTACTTCTAAGATCCGCTGCTTTGCTTCGTCTCCTGCGTGCAAAACGGCTCTTTCTCATACGTCCTAGAGGATGCTGGGGTCCACTTCAGTACCATGGGGTATAGACGGTTCCGCAGGAGCCATGGGCACTTTAAGACTTTTCGAGGGTGTGAACTGGCTCCTCCCTCTATGCCATTCCTCCAGACCTCAGTTTTAGAATTGTGCCCAGGCAGACTGGATGCACTCCAGGGGAGCTCTACTGAGTTTCTCTGAAAAGACTTATGTTAGGTTTTTTATTTTCAGGGAGAACTGCTGGCAACAGTCTCCCTGCTTCGTGGGACTGAGGGGGCAGAAGTAGGAACCAACTTCCTAAAGAGTTTCATGGCTCTGCTTCTGGCTGACAGGACACCATTAGCTCCTGAAGGGTACTGAACGCTAGCTGTGCCTAGATGCTCACTCCCACAGCACGCCGTCACCCCCCTTGCAGAGTCAGAAGATAGGTGAGTGTTAGAAGAGAGATCTTCAATCAAGGTGACGGCTAAAGGTACCGCGCGGCTGGCGGGAGCGCAGCGCGCCATACTGCCCACATAACACAGGCACTGCAGGGTGCAGGGCACGGGGGGGGGGCACCCTGGGCAGCATAATACCTTATCAAACTGGTAGAAAAGGGGCATAAGATGCCTAGGCACAGCCCTACCCCTGCCAGTATAAATAATATTGTCAGAATCTCTGAGGAGAAATGCGCCATTGCTGGGGCGGGGCTTCCTCCTCAATTAGCCAGCACACTGCTCAGCGCCATTTTCTCTCCTCAGGCTGCAGAGACAACGCTGGTCCCCCTCCACTACTGAATACAAGTATCAGGGTGCAAAAAAAGGGGGGGGGCACAGTGAAATTGGTGCTTTACATTGTGTATTTACATGATAAAAAGCGCTGTATGTCAGTGGACATTTTATGTTTCACAGGCATTGTGTTACTGGCGCTGGGTTTGTGAACTGGCTGCTCTTATCTGTGTCCTTCTGACAGATTTTACTGTGGGTCTGTCCCCTATAAGTCCCGGAATGTCTGTGGTGTGTTTGTGCACGTGTGTGACATGTCTGAGGCAGGGAGTTCTTCACCTGAGGGAGCCATTTTAGGGACACAGAGTTGTAATGTGGTGGCGCTGCCGACACACCACGAGCCTGAATGGGTGAAAGAAATACGTGATAGTGTGAATCATATCAGTAGTAGATAAGATAAGTCTGAGTCTCATGCAGAAAGATGGAGAAAATCAGTTGAAGATGTGATTTTTCAGGTTTCTGCTGTCTCATCCGCAGGCGATCCCTCTGGGTCACATAAGAGACCGTTTGCAAACATTGTACATACTGATACCGACACGGACTCTGATTCTTGTGTCGACGATAGTGACTCCAGGGAGATAGATCATAAATTGGCAAAAAACATACAATATATGATTGTTGCTATAAAGGAGGTCTTAGAAGTTACGGAAGCCCCTACTGTACCTCAGGAGAAGGTTTATTTCTATTAGGAAAAGAAATGTAAGGTAACTTTCCCTCCTTCCCACGAGCTAAATACTCTTTTTGAGGGAGTGTGGGTGAATCCTGAAAAGAATTTCATATTCCCAAAAGGATTCAGATTGCTTATCCTTTTCCTTTAGAGGACAGGAAAAGGTGGGAGTCACCCCCGGTATTAGACAGTGCAGTGTCAAGGTTGACAAAAAAGGTGATTCTCCCTGCACCTGGGATGACTTCACTAAAGGAGCCGGCAGACCGCAAAATGGAGACTACGTTAAAATCTATTTATGTGGCCAATGGTACGCTGCTCAGGCCCACCATTGCTTGCGCGTGGGTGAGTCGTGCTACTGAAAAATGGTCAGATAACTTGTCATTGGAAATTGACACGATTGATAGAGACGAGATACTCCTAACGTTAGGTAATATCAAAGACGCTGCCGCATACATGCTGGAAGCTATGAAGGATATTGGACTCTTGGGTTCAACAGCCGCTACCATGGTAGTATCGGCTCGGAGGGCGTTGTGGATTCGCCAGTGGAATGCTGATGCAGATTCCAAAAGAAATATGGAGGCTCTCCCGTATAAAGGTGAGGCCTTATTTGGTGATGGGCTGGATCCGTTAGTCTCAGCGGCTACCGCAGGTAAGTCGACATTCTTGCCTTATGCTCCTGCACCGGCGAAAAAGACACATCACTCTCACATGCAGTCCTTTCGGCCCAACAAATACAAAAAGGCCAAAGGTTCCCCCTTCTTTGCAGGTAGAGGGAGGGGAAGAGGAAAGAAATCCGCAGAGTCTCCAGGATCCCAGGAGCAGAAGTCAACCCCTGCTCCTGCCAAATCTGCAGCATGACGCTGGGGCTCCCTTGCGGGTGTCCACTCGGGTGGGAGCACGTCTGAAGCTTTTCAGTCAGATCTGGATTCAATCTGGCCTGGACCCATGGGTCTTACAAATAGTGTCCCATGGGTACAAACTGGAGTTTCAAGACGTCCCCCCATGCCGATTTTTCAAATCGACCTTGCCAGCTTCTCTTCCAGAAAGAGAGGCAGTAACAACGGCAATTCAAAAATTACGTCAGGATCAGGTCATTGTCCTGGTACCCTTGTCACAGCAAGGAGAAGGTTTTTATTCAAGCCTCTTCGTAGTTCCGAAGCCGGACGGCTCGGTCAGACCGATTTTAAACCTGAAAAATCTGAATCTCTACCTGAGAAGGTTCAAGTTCAAGATGGAATCCCTGAGGGCAGTGATTTCCAGTCTGGAGGAGGGGGACTTCATGGTGTCAGTAGACATAAAGGATGCTTACTTACATGTTCCCATTTATCCTCCTCACCAAGCTTATATGAGATTCACAGTACAGGATTGCCATTACCAGTTCCAGACGTTGCCATTCGGTCTCTCCACGGCACCGAGGGTATTCACCAAGGTGATGGCGGAGATGATGGTCCTCCTTCGTCAAAAAGGAGTCAATATAATTCCTTATCTGGACGATCTCCTGATAAAAGCGAGATCCAGGGAACAGTTGGTGCAGACATCCCACTCTCCCTGTTAATGCTCCAACAACACGGTTGGATCATGAATTTTCCAAAGTCGCAGTTGGAACCAACGACAAGATTGTCCTTTTTAGGGATGATTCTGGACACAGAAGTACAGAGAGTATTTCTTCCAGTGGAAAAGGCTCTGGAAATCCAGAAAATGGTCAAACAAATATTGAAACCAACAAGCGTGTCGATCCATCAATGCATCCGGTTGTTGGGGAAAATGGTAGTGGCCTACGAGGCCATACAGTTTGGCCGATTTCATGCCAGAGTATTCAAGTGGGACCTGTTGGACAAGTGGTCCGGATCCCACCTACACATGTACCGGAAGATAATCCTGTCATCCAAAGCCAGGATATCGCTCCTGTGGTGGCTACACAGTTCTCACCTACTAGAGGGACGCGGGTTCGGGATTCAGGACTGGGTCCTGGTAACCACGGATGCAAGTCTCCGAGGCTGGGGAGCTGTCACACAGGGGGAAAGCTTCCAAGGAAAATGGTCAAGTCAGGAAGCCTGCCTTCACATAAACGTTCTGGAATTGAGAGCCATTTATAACGGCCTTCTACAAGTGGTACATCTTCTTCAAGATCAACCCGTGCAGATCCTGTCGGACAATGTAACAGCAGTTGCGTACATAAACAGGCAAGGCGGAACGAAAAGCAGAGCGGCAATGGCAGAGGTGACAAAGATTCTCCTCTGGGCAGAAAGACATGTAAGAGCTCTGTCAGCAATTTTCATTCCGGGAGTGGACAACTGGGAAGCAGACTTCCTCAGCAGACACGATCTCCATCCAGGAGAGTGGGGCCTCCACCAAGAAGTCTTCGCAGAGGTGACAAATCTTTCGGGAGTTCCTCAAGTAGACATGATGGCATCTCGTCTAAACAAGAAGCTTCAGAGATATTGTTCCAGGTCGAGAGACCCTCAAGCAATAGCAGTGGATGCACTGGTGACCCAGTGGGTGTTTCAGTCGGTATATGTTTTCCCTCCACTTCCACTGATTCCAAAAGTTCTCAAGATAATAAGAAGAACAAGAGTTCAAGCAATCTTCATTGCCCCAGACTGGCCAAGGAGGGCTTGGTATCCAGATCTTCAGGAGTTGCTCATAGAAGATCCTCGGGCTCATCCTCCTCACGAGGACCTGCTGCAGCAGGGGCCGTGCGTGTATCAAGACTTACTGCGGCTATGTTTGACGGCATGGCTGTTGAGCGCCGGATCCTAGCCTGAAAGGGTATTCCCAAGGAAGTCATCCCCACTCTTATTCAGACCAGGAAAGGAGTAACGTCTAAACATTACCACTGTATTTGGAGAAAATATGTGTCTTGGTGTGAATCCAAGAAGGCTCCTACGGAAGAGTTTGAGTTGGGACGTTTTCTCCATTTTCTGCAGGCTGGTGTGGATGCGGGCCTTAGATTAGGGTCAATCAAGGTTCAGATTTCGGCCTTATCAGTTTTCTTTCAAAAACAATTGGCCTCATTTCCAGAAGTTCAGACCTTCGTGAAAGGGGTTCTGCACATCCAGCCTCCATTTGTACCTCCAGTGGCACCATGGGACCTTAATGTGGTGTTGCAGTTCCTTCAATCGGATTGGTTTGAACCTCTGCAGGAGATAGAATTGAAGTTTCTCACTTGGAAAGTGGTGATGCTTTTTGCCTTGGCATCTGCAAGGCGGGTGTCTGAGTTGGGGGCTTTGTCTCACAAGAGCCCTTACCTGATCTTCCATGAAGATAGGGCAGAGTTGAGAACTCGCCAACAATTTCTTCCAAAGGTGGTTTCATCTTTCCACATAAACTAACCTATTGTGGTGCCAGTGGCTACTGACACTTTCACTGAGTCAAAGTCTCTAGATGTGGTTAGAGCTTTGAAGATTTATGTCGCAAGAACAGCTCGGATACGGAAAACAGAGGCTCTGTTTGTCCTATATGCTCCCAACAAGATTGGGTGTCCTGCTTCTAAGCAGACCATTGCGCGCTGGATCAGAGGTACGATTCAGCACGCTCATTACACGGCAGGATTGCCGATACCGAAGTCGGTGAAGGCCCATTCTACTAGGAAAGTGGGCTCATCCTGGGCTGCTGCCCGGGGCGTCTCGGCTTTACAACTTTGCCGAGCAACTACTTGGTCAGGGTCCAACACATTTGCAAAATTTTATAAGTTTGACACTTTGGCCGATGAGGACCTCAAGTTTGGACAATCGGTGCTGCAGAGTCATCCGCACTCTCTCGCCCGTACTGGAGCTTTGGTATAACCCCATAGTACTGAAGTGGACCCCAGCATCCTCTAGGACGTATGAGAAAATAGGATTTTAATACCTACCGGTAAATCCTTTTCTCCTAGTCCGTAGAAGATGCTAGGCGCCCGTCCCAGTGCGTACTTTACCTGCAGTTTGTTCTTTATAGTTACACAAGTTGTGTTTCATTTGTTTTCAGCATGTTGCTGTAAATGGTTCATGCCTGTTGGCGTGTGTCATGTTGAATGCCATGTTGTGTGGCATGATTGAGGTGTGAGCTGGTATGAATCTCACCATTAGTATAAAAGTAAATCCTTTCCTCAAAATGTCCGTCTCCCTGGGCACAGTTCCTATAACTGAGGTCTGGAGGAGGGGCATAGAGGGAGGAGCCAGTTCACACCCTTGAAAAGTCTTAAAGTGCCCATGGCTCCTGCGGAACCGTCTATACCCCATGGTACTGAAGTGGACCCCAGCATCCTCTACGGACTAGGAGAAAAGGATTTACCGGTAGGTATTAAAATCCTGTTTTTTCCCCCTATTCTGATACTGCCACCTATGGGCTCTCTAATCTGCTGCCTCATGGACCCCGTCATGTGCCATGTACTTCCACCCCATCCCGTTTTTCCCACATATGCATCGACTCCTTGTATGGCTAATCTCATACAGTGTAACCTTCATAGTGCGCCTAACTTGGCTGCTTTGCCTGGTGGGATGTAAAATACATGGATCTGATGGTTATGCTGGGACATTACTCCGAGCGTTCAGTCACTGAAACCACCCATTCCTCCCTTCTGAGAAGAACCTGTTCCATCCAGGGTAATCCTACCTAGTTCACCCAACACAGCTGCCTCAACTGGTACCTTTGGTGGGTGGAATATTCGACCCATGAAAGTTATTACCCAAAATGTCTGCACCATCCGTACAATATGCTTATTGTGCGCTCTGTGTTTTATTTTTTTTTATGTATTACTGTATTACAGGTTGAGTATCCCTTATCCAAAATTCAAAATCCCACATTTTTGGGTCCCCTACTGAGATAATATATATATATATATATATTATATATTATGTGTATATATAGATATATAGATATATAAAATAATATCTATATATATATATATATATATATATATATATATATATATATGTGTGTGTCATTATCTCAGTAGGGAACCCAAAAATGTGTGATTTTACATTTTGGATAAGATATACTCAACCTGTACTTAGTCCCTCATTCCGAGTTGTTCGCTCGCTAGCTGCTTTTAGCAGCCGTGCAAACGCTAAGCCGCCGCCCTCTGGGAGTGTATCTTAGCTTAGCAGAAGTGCGACCGAAAGGATCGCAGCGCTGCTACAAAAAAAAAGATTGTGCAGTTTCTGAGCAGCTCGAGACCTACTCCTAGCTTGCGATCACTTCAGACTGTTCAGTTCCTGTTTTGACGTCACGAACACGCCCTGCGTTCGGTCAGCCACGCTTGCGTTTACACCGGCACGCCCGCGTTTGTATCTGACACGCCTGCGTTTTTACACACTCCCCGAAAACGGTCAGTTACCACCCAGAAACACCCACTTTCTGTCAATCACTCTGCGGCCAGCAGTGCGATTGAAAGTACGTCGCGCGTGCGCACTGCGCCGCATGCGCAGAAGTGCCGCTTTTTTACCTAGTTGCTGCGCTGCGAACGAAAACAGCTAGCGAACATCTCGGAATGACCCCCTTAATGTTTTGTACTATTTTCTTTGTTTTTGTTTTTTTATGCCTATAAAGCGAATTGAGTCATGAAGTTTTGAACTTTTAATTGTTTTTATGTACAGT
Organism: Pseudophryne corroboree; assembly: GCF_028390025.1. NCBI lineage: Eukaryota > Metazoa > Chordata > Amphibia > Anura > Myobatrachidae > Pseudophryne > Pseudophryne corroboree. The sequence goes on along the minus strand of NC_086444.1, from coordinate 1,100,167,844 downwards.
GACTTGTAATTCTTGTTTTAACCAGCTGAGGGAACCTTTGAACTAGTGCCCAGTATTAATAATGTGTTTTATAGCTGTAAAATGATTGCACAATGTAATGGTGGCTTATCATTAATCCTTTAGATTGTTATCTGCCGTCAGTTAATTTAATACCCATAGAAACTGAAAAGCCTACATTCATTTTTTTATTTAAATTTTTTATTCTATTTGAGAGACAGGTTTGTTGTAACTCAGGTCTAACACGGTTTTGGAGCAGCGCCTCTCCCTGAACACGCTGCTTAGAGTCACACCTTATAATTAAATCTAACTATCCCTTATTTACAGACTGTTTAATTGAGTTTTAAATTGTTATTTAATTACATGACTTACCTATATTGTGCAAATAAGTCCTTCCTTCCCTTTTAGTTACTACAGTTAAAGGTTTAATACAGAAAGATTACAGTGTGTACAGTATAATAAGGATGGTTATACAGGTAATAAACTAATGCCAGTATTTTTTGTTTTCTGGACAAATACATTTTGTGTGATCTCCCACAGAAATGAGGCGTATCTGAATTTCATTTTGACAGCAGAAGCCGGTGTTGAAATGTCACAGACAAATGCAGCATATCTATGTGAGGAATATTCAGTAAGTGTCTGAGCTGTCGTCTGTCCTCAGGTTCCTGATTTACCTATTATCATTTATTTATACGGGTTGGGGCTGAAACGCCAGCAGGTGTGATGCCGGCGGTCAGAGCATCCCGCTGTTTAGAATCCCTCATCCCTTTATCTCCTAACCCTCCCTTACTGTAGCTTAACCCCAACCCCCACCTTTACCCCCCGAGCCTAACCTCCCCAGGGGTCCCTAACCTCCCCCCCCCCCCCCGCAGCCTAAACCTAACCCTCCTCCCTGCAGGCACACCCTAACACCCCCCCCCCCCCTCCCCCGGCTTACCTCCCGACAGTCCAGTCAATCGTGATCCGGGATGTCGGCACCAGCGTTGTGATCCTATTTGGGATACCAGTGCTGGCATTCTGATCAGTGTTGGGATCCCGGCGTCTGTCCTTTGACAGCCGGGATCTCAACCGCCAGGATCCTGGCCGGATCCTATTTATACAGTTATTATATGAACGTTACAGCACTATTTGATAAAACAGGCTTTGTGCTACATATTAAATATTGATCCACCTAGACTGCAAGGTTGTTAGTGGGATATATAATCCGGTCATACAGCACTGTTGACCTGGGGCCAGAGATCTGTTAGAATATGGCACAGGTTCTCCTACTCGGTCCTCAGGACCCAACACGTTTCATGTTTTGCTGGTCACCTGTAGATTTTTAAATTGTGGTAGTTGGTGATACACAGCGCACCTGCTGGGTGACATGGAAAACGTGAACCACGTGGGGTCCTGAGGACAGAGTTTGAGAATCACTGGAATATGGAAAGTGAGCACATGTAAATTATGTTTGATCTGTGTAGAAGTAGTTGGCTAGAGGAAAGTTCTGCTGTGTGAGGTGGAGCATTCCACAGAGTGGGTGCAGCCTTAAAAAGGTCCAGGCAGGAAAAAGTCCTGTAATGGAAGCAGGTAATAGTGTGGATGAGAGACGCAGATCTTGTGAAGAGAGGAGAGGTCATGATGGGAAAAATTAAGCTATGTATAGCAATTGAGACCAATGATAAGCTTATGGAGGGGTAGGTGATAAGTAGCTAACACAGGATCTTCAGTTTTACCTTATAACTAAGAACTGCTTTAAATCTAGCAGCTGTCGGCTGTTGTAACCTCATGTGATATGTAGCTCTGCAATTATCTGCAGCCATTGATAGCCAGCAAGTGTATTTAAACAAAGGACCTTATTCAGCTTCAGTTGCAGTTTTGCTAATTTAGAAAAATTGCAAATGGCTACAGTTGCATGCTGGGGGCAACCCAGCACAGGGCAAGGCCATCCAGCATGCTAATGGACGCCAGTGATGCAGCCCCGCAAAACAAGGGTGGCCCCCGTCTGCACAGCCTGACTGCGAAAATGGCCTGGACCCGCCTGCGTTTCTGACGGCACCCCCCCTACCCCCTCCGCAATGCTGCGTTGCTGGCTCCGACCGCCCCACTAATGCCTCTGCATGACAGTCAGGCAGAGGCGTTCACATCAATGCATTGCCGTCGCATCTCCCGGGCCGTGTACGAGTAGAATATGCGATCGCACCAGCGATCCAACCGTAATAAGTCCCTCAGACCCATTTTTCTGCCTTACTGTAACTTAATGCAGATATCTAACTGAATAGCAAAAAATTGCTAAAAATAGTTTGTATCTGCCCCTGAGAAGTTACACCGGGTACGCAACATGTGGCTGCTGTAGAACTAAACATCCCTGCAAGCCCTGTCACAATTTTGGCATGCCCATAATACTGCAGGGCATGCTGGGATGTGTAGTTCCACAGCTGCTGGAGGGCCACATGTTAAATACCCCTGACTTACAGTACTGCAAATTTTATAGAGGTGCCTCAATAAATAAACAATACAATGGGTTGTTGTTTTGTTTTTTTTACAGGATTTAGATACCGTTCTGTTGAGTGATATCTGTGTCTGGAGATACTATAATTTTTCAGTACACCAGCATGATCCTTCCACATATGGTAGGTGACTCTGAGTCATATATATGATTTCACGTAACTTTATTTAAGGCTGTTTCCAGAATATTTATACAATACATGGAATGTGGAATGTAAAAGTATAAATACACATTTAAATACTCATTTACATATTTACAAACTAACCAGAACATCATTTATTTGTATCACTAAACTGGGAATTTTTCTCCACTTTCAAAAGTTTCATTTTGTTTATTTTGGCTGACTAAACACATATATGTATGTATGAAGAACGTCAGTGTTGTTGATGTGTAATACCCTCTATCAACCAGAAGGTGGCACTGTGTGCATTGCGATTGGAACCTACTGGAGAAAATCTAATCTGTATCCAACAGGGGTGTGGATCATTAGATCGACAGTGTCTAGGTCGCCCACTATAGGTCGATAGTCACTAGGTCGACAGGGTTTCTAGGTCGACAGGTCAAAAGGTCGACATTGGGGGGGGGGTTGTTTGTTTTTGGTGTTGTTTTCTTCGTAGAGTGACCGGGAACCCCAATTAGTGCACCGTGTCCCCTCACATGGCTCGCTTCGCTCGCCATACTTCGGGCAAGGTGCCTCGCTTTGCTCGGCACAGATTACCGTTCCAGTCGTAGTCCACGTGGATCGTTAAGTATGAAAAAGTAAAAACAAAAAAACAAAACAAACTCATGTCGACATTTTGACCTGTCGACCTAGAAACCATGTCGACCTAGTGACTGTCGACCTATAGTGGTCTGACCTAAACATTGTCGACCTTCAGACCGGATCCCATCCAACAGTACGGAGCTAGATGGGTGTTCTTATAAAAAAAGTAAATGTATTTCTCTGACGTCCTAGTGGATGCTGGGAACTCCGTAAGGACCATGGGGAATAGCGGCTCCGCAGGAGACTGGGCACAAAAGTAAAGCTTTAGGACTACCTGGTGTGCACTGGCTCCTCCCCCTATGACCCTCCTCCAAGCCTCAGTTAGATTTTTGTGCCCGAACGAGAAGGGTGCACACTAGGGGCTCTCCTGAGCTGCTTAGTGAAAAGTTTAGTTTTAGGTTTTTTATTTTCAGTGAGACCTGCTGGCAACAGGCTCACTGCATCGAGGGACTAAGGGGAGAAGAAGCGAACTCACCTGCGTGCAGAGTGGATTGGGCTTCTTAGGCTACTGGACACCATTAGCTCCAGAGGGATCGAACACAGGCCCAGCCATGGAGTCCGGTCCCAGAGCCGCGCCGCCGGCCCCCTTACAGAGCCAGAAGCAAGAAGAGGTCCGGAAAATCGGCGGCAGAAGACATCCTGTCTTCACCAAGGTAGCGCACAGCACTGCAGCTGTGCGCCATTGCTCCTCAGCACACTTCGGTCACTGAGGGTGCAGGGCGCTAGGGGGGGGCGCCCTGAGCAGCAATAAAAACACCTTGGCTGGCGAAAATACATCACATATAGCCCCCAGGGCTGTATGGATGAATTTTAACCCCTGCCAGATTACACTGAAAAACGGGAGAAAAGGCCGCCGAGAAAGGGGCGGAGCCTATCTCCTCAGCACACTGGCGCCATTTTCCCTCACAGCTCCGTTGGAGGGAAGCTCCCTGGCTCTCCCCTGCAGTCACTACACTACAGAAAGGGTTAAAAAAGAGAGGGGGGCACTAATTAGGCGCAGTATAAACAATACAGCAGCTATAAGGGGAAAAACACTTATATAAGGTTATCCCTGTATATATATATATATATATATATATATATATATATAGCGCTCTGGTGTGTGCTGGCAAACTCTCCCTCTGTCTCCCCAAAGGGCTAGTGGGGTCCTGTCCTCTATCAGAGCATTCCCTGTGTGTGTGCTGTGTGTCGGTACGTTTGTGTCGACATGTATGAGGAGGAAAATGATGTGGAGGCGGAGCAAATTGCCTGTAATAGGGATGTCACCCCCTAGGGGGTCGACACCTGAGTGGATAAACTGCTGGAAGGAATTACATACAGTGTCAGCTCTTTACAAAAGACAGTGATTGACATGAGACAGCCGGCTACTCAGCTTGTGCCTGTCCAGACGTCTCATAGGCCGTCAGGGGCTCTAAAGCGCCCGTTACCTCAGATGGCAAAGACAGACGCCGACACGGATACTGACTCCAGTGTCGACGGGGAAGAGACAAATATGACTTCCAGTAGGGCCACACGTTACATGATTGAGGCAATGGAAAATGTTTTACACATTTCTGATAATACGAGTACCACCAATAGGGGTATTATGTTCAGTGAGGAAAAACTACCTGTAGTTTTCCTGAATCTGAGAAATTAAATGAGGTGTGTGATGAAGCGTGGGTTTCCCCCGATAAAAAAACTGATAATTTCTAAAAAGTTATTGGCATATATCCTTTCCCGCCAGAGGTTAGGGTGCGTTGGGAAACACCCCCTAGGGGGGATAAAGCGCTCACACGCTTGTCAAAACTAGGGCTCTACCCTCTCCTGAGATGGCCGCCCTTAAGGATCCTGCTGATAGAAAGCAGGAGGGTATCCTAAAATGTATTTACACACATACTGGTGTTATACTGCGACCAGCAATCGCCTCAGCCTGGATGTGCAGTGCTGGGTTGGCGTGGTCGGATTCCCTGACTGAAAATATTGATACCCTAGATAGGGACAGTATATTATTGCCTGTAGAGCATTTAAAAGATGCATTTCTATATATGTGTGATGCACAGCGGGATATTTGCCGACTGGCATCAAGAGTAAGTGCGCTGTCCATTTCTGCCAGAAGAGGGTTATGGACACGACAGTGGTCAGGTGATGCGGATTCCAAATGGCATATGGAAGTATTGCCTTATAAAGGGGAGGAGTTATTTGGGGTCGGTCTTTCAGACCTGGTGGCCACGGCAACAGCTGGGAAATCCACGTTTTTACCCCAGGTCGCCTCTCAACATAATAAGACGCCGTATTATCAGGCGCAGTCCTTTCGTTCCCATAAGGGCACGTGGGCAAAAGGTTCCTCATTTCTGCCCCGTGACAGAGAGGGAAACGGCTGCAGAAATCAGCCAGTTCCCAGGAACAGAAGCCCTCCCCCGCCTCTGCCAAGCCCTCAGCATGACGCTGGGGCTTTACAAGCAGACAGGGAGGCAGTGTTGGAAGCCAATCACAAGCTGTATTCCCAGCAGGTGATAATTAAGGTACCCCTCCTGCAACAGGGAAAGGGGTATTACTCCACACTGTTGTGGTACCGAAGCCGGACGGCTCGGTGAGACCGATTTTAAATCTAAAATATTTGAACACTTACATACAGAGGTTCAAATTCAAGAGAAGGGGACTACATGGTGTCTCTGGACATCAAGGATGCTTACCTTCATGTCCAAATTTACCCTTCTCACCAAGGGTACCTCAGGTTTGTGGTACAGAACTGTCACTATCAGTTTCAGATGCTGCCGTTTGGATGGTCCACGGCACCCCGGTGATAGGAAATGATGATAGGAAGGGAGTTTTAGTTATCCCTTACTTGGACGATCTCCTGATAAGGGTAAGATCCTGGGAACAGTTGGAGGTCGGTGTAGCACTATCTCAGGTAGGGTTGCGACAGCACGATTGGATTCTCAATATTCCAAAATCGAGCTGGTTCCGACGACTCGTCTTCTGTTCCTAGGGATGATTCTGGACACAGTTCAGAAAAAGGTGTTTCTCCCGGAGGAGAGAGCCAGGGAGTTATCCGAGCTAGTCAGGAACCTCCTAAAACCGAACCAAGTCTCAGTGCATCAATGCACAAGGGTTCTGGGAAAAATGGTAGCTTCCTACGAAGAAAAGCCATTCGGCAGATTCCACGCAAGAACTTTCCAGTGGGACCTGCTGGACAAATGGTCCGGGTCGCATCTTAAGATGCATCAGCGGATAACCCGGTCACCAAGGACAAGGGTGTCCCTCCTGTGGTGGTTGCAGAGTGCTCATCTTCTAGAGGGCCGCAGGGTCGGCATTCAGGACTGGGTCCTGGTGACCACAGATGCCAGCCTGCGAGGCTGGGGAGCAGTCACACAGGGAAGAAATTTCCAGGGCTTATGGTCAAGACTGGAGACATCATTTCACATAAATATCCTGGAGCTAAGGGCCATTTACAATGCTCTCAGCTTAGCAAGACCTCTGCTTCAAGGTCAGCCGGTGTTGATCCAGTCGGACAACATCACGGCAGTCACCCATGTAAACAGACAGGGTGGCACAAGAAGCAGTCAATGGCAGAAGCTGCAAGGATTCTTCGCTGGGCGGAAAATCATGGGATAGCACTGTCAGCAGTATTCATTCCGGGAGTGGACAACTGGGAAGCAGACTTCCTCAGCAGGCACGGCCTCCACCCGGGAGAGTGGGGACTTCACCCAGAAGTCTTCCACATGATTGTAAACCATTGGGAAAAACCAAAGGTGGACATGATGGCGTCCTGCCTAAACAAAAAATTGGACAGGTATTGCGCCAGGTCAAGGGAACCTCAGGCAATAGCTGTGGACGCTCTGGTAACACCGTGGGTGTACCAGTCAGTGTATGTGTTCCCTCCTCTTCCTCTCATACCAAAAGTACTGAGAATTATAAGACGGAGGGGAGTAAGAACTATACTCGTGGCTCCGGATTGGCCAAGAAGGACTTGGTACCCGGAACTTCAAGAGATGCTCACGGAGGACCCGTGGCCTCTACCTCTCAGAAGGGACCTGCTCCAGCAAGGACCCTGTCTATTCCAAGACTTACCGCGGCTGCGTTTAACGGCAGGGCGGTTGAACGCCGGATCCTGAAGGAAAAAGGCATTCCGGATGAAGTCATCCCTACCCTGATCAAGCCAGGAAGGATGTAACCGCAAAGCATTATCACCGCATTTGGCGAAAATATGTTGCGGGGTGCGAGGCCAGTAAGGCCCCGATGGAGGAATTTTCAACTAGGTCGATTCCTGCATTTCCTGTAAACAGGAGTGTCTATGTGCCTAAAATTGGGGTCCATTAAGGTTCAAATTTCGGCCCTGTCAATTTTCTTCCAGAAAGAACTAACTTCAGTTCCTGAAGTTCAGACGTTTTGTAAAAGGGGTACTGCATATACTGCCTCCTTTTGTGCCTCCAGTGGCACCTTGGGATCTCAATGTAGTTTTGGGGTTCCTAAAGTCACATTGGTTTGAACCACTTGAATCTGTGGAGTTAAAATATCTCACATGGAAAGTGGTCATGTTGTTGGCCCTGGCCTCGGCCAGGCGCGTGTCAGAATTGGGGGCTTTATCCTGTAAAGGCCCTTATCTGATCTTCCAGACAGGGCGGAATTGAGGACTCATCCTCAATTTCTCCCTAAGCTGTTTTCAGCGTTTCACGTGAACCAGCCTATTGTGGTACCTGCGGCTACTAGGGACTTGGAGGACTCCAAGTCGCTGGACGTAGTCAGGGCCCTGAAAATATATGTTTCCAGGACGGCTGGAGTCAGAAAATCTGACTCGTTGTTTATCCTGTATGCACCCAACAAGCTGGGTGCTCCTGCTTCTAAGCAGACTATTGCTCGTTGGATTTGTAGCACAATTCAGCTTGCACATTCTGTGGCAGGCCTGCCACAGCCAAAATCTGTAAAAGCCCATTCCACACGGAAAGTGGGCTCATCTTGGGCGACTGCCCGAGGGGTCTCGGCTTTACAACTTTGCCGAGCAGCTACTTGGTCAGGGGCAAACACGTTTGCTAAATTCTACAAATTTGATACCCTGGCTGAGGAGGACCTGGAGTTCTCTCATTCGGTGCTGCAGAGTCATCCGCACTCTCCCGCCCGTTTGGGAGCTTTGGTATAATCCCCATGGTCCTTACGGAGTTCCCAGCATCCACTAGGACGTCAGAGAAAATAAGAATTTACTTACCGATAATTCTATTTCTCATAGTCCGTAGTGGATGCTGGGCGCCCATCCCAAGTGCGGATTGTCTGCAATACTTGTACATAGTTATTGTTACAAAAATCGGGTTATTGTGGTTGTGAGCCATCTTTCCAGAGGCTCCTCTGTTATCATGCTGTTAACTGGATTCAGATCACAGGTTGTACGGTGTGATCGGTGTGGCTGGTATGAGTCTTACCCGGGATTCATAAATCCTTCCTTATTGTGTACGCTCGTCCGGGCACAGTATCCTAACTGAGGCTTGGAGGAGGGTCATAGGGGGAGGAGCCAGTGCACACCAGGTAGTCCTAAAGCTTTACTTTTGTGCCCAGTCTCCTGCGGAGCCGCTATTCCCCATGGTCCTTACGGAGTTCCCAGCATCCACTACGGACTATGAGAAATAGAATTATCGGTAAGTAAATTCTTATTATTTGTCTGTTGATAGTTTGCATATAATGTGTCACACATTGAGTACTTATCATATATATAATTTATGAACAAGGGTGTGGCTATAGTAGGTACAGGGGGTGCAACTGCTATGGGGCCTGGGCCGCCTCCAGGGCCCAGCCCTCCCCCTGCACCCAGTTACAATGTTGGCAGATTCTCCTCTGTCTCTCGGTCATGGCCACACCTCCTCACAGCATCACACACACCCTCCGCCAATTATATAGTAAAGTATCTTATATTAGTTAAAATAGATAATTAAGTGAATGATGGTTAGTATATAATATTATAAACATGAAGTGTAAATTTGTAAAAATTATATTGGGGTAATCAGAGTTGATCGCAGCAGCAAATTTGATAGCAGTTGGGCAAAACCATGTGCAGTGCAGGTGGGTCAGATATTACATGTGCAGAGAGAGTTAGATTTGGGTGGGGTGTATTCAAACTGAAATCTAAATTGGCGTGTAAAAATAAAGCAGCCAGTATTTACCCTGCACAGAAACAAAATAACCCACCCAAATCTAACTCTCTCTGCACATGTTATATCTGCCTCCCCTGCAGTGCACATGGTTTTGCCCAACTGCTAACAAATTTGCTGCTGCGATCAACTCTGAATTACCCCCTTATTCTCCCTAATCCTACAAGTGTATGATATAAAGAAGAAGGCTATGATTTATGCCTATTATTATACTGTAGTCCAGCAATTCAGCTGACTCTATGTGGCTGATGATTACCCTGTGCCCAGAGCTGGAGCATGTGGCAGAACCGCAGTGTTAGGGAGTGTGATTGCCCTCATGGCCACCATTGATGAATGCATGCCCTACATTAAATACTGCACGGTCTGGGGGCCCTTTGGACATTTGCTACGGAGCCTCCATAGAGACCTATGAAGGCTCCATAGCAAAATGTCCACAGGGCCCCCCTACCGTGTGGTATTTAGTATTTAGCTATGCTCCTGTTTGTGAACATAATTCTGGTTATGTAAAAGCTTTGGCAGAATATTTGTTCCTTATCAGGGTAAAAAGGTACACTTGGTTTATAAATGATTTCATTGATATCTGTTTTATAGCTTTATTGAAGATGGGTGATATGTATTATTATGGTGCAAAGGATCAGCATAGAGAACTGGACCTGGCGATGAAGATGTACACACGGGCAGCATTGCAGGGTGATTCTCAGGTAATCACCTGTTCTCTCTGAGTGCCAGTGTCACCGTGACATTGCACCCACAGCTACGTGTTATCACATATTATTGCTGTCATTATCTCTATAATCCTTTTTTCTTCTAGGGATTTTTTAATTTAGCACAGTTGGTGCAGGAAGGATTTGCCATACCCCAGTACTTTCTGCAACACTTGAAAATTGAGACATCTGGGATCAGCGACAACCGCAGCCTTCTGATAGAGCTCTATGAAAGGTGCCATTTTCACACTATTAATATTTACTGTATGAACTGCTTTCATTTATGATTCTTTTTAACTGATTTTGTTTACAAAAAACAAACCCATAAATCCAGCACCAGTGCAGACTTATTGTTATATTTAAAATATAGATGTGACTTCATGCGCCATTCCTGCAGCCATGCCAAGCAGCCCCTCTCGGCGTGCCAGGTCTTGTGAGACTCCGTTACCTGAAAATGCGTCTTAGTCTCAGTGTGATGTGACTAAGACGCACCAGGAGACTACACTGATTAATTTTATAAGTGACACTTGCATAACTGGGTGCAACTGAGTCTGAAGCTCTATATGAAGTGCTACAGCGGCCGTATCTTTTTATCCATACCAAGTTCTGTTGTGCTACGTGTATAGACTCTGTTGCATACAGATGTTTAAGTGCCGCATATCGAAGTTATCAGCACAGTCTCTGGTATAGCCCAGTGGCATCACATAGAATAAAAAGACGCAAAAAATACACCCAGTGTCAGCAGACAGTACCCAGCGGTTCATCGTGCCAGGCATTTCACGCCACATGGCATATTGAGGTTAGGTGTATGAGAAAACATCTGTATAGTACTATACACTTTAGGTTAGAGCATAATGATAATTTAATCTGTTTAGCAAACAAGTTTGAGCAGTAGTGCATGCAGGGGGGGCTTCTGAGTACCCAGAAACCCCTCTAACAGATATTTTTTTTTCCCATTAACGGAGCCGCAGTCCGCGATTTAAGCCCCACCCCCTCACTCCATTTGGCTCTAAATATGCACAAATCATACAGCAAGGGGGAGGGTCCTAATCACGCTATGCACTCAGATCCCGAATCCATCAGTGACTGCAACTGCCTGGTGAGTTAAGGTGTGGGCTGGGTGCTGCAACTGTGTGTGTGTGTGTGTGTGTGTGTGTGTGTTTTTATATATATATATATATATATATATATATATATATATATATATATATCCATGTGTATATAATGGCACTCACTGTCCTTTTATCGACCACCGGGGTGCCCTCCTTCCATAGTATAGCAAGTGCTGGCTCTCTGGGATGGATTACTGCTCCTCTCCTCTATGCATAAAGAACCAGGCGGCACTCCACGGATTTAAATAAATGAAAAATGTATTCAAAATAAATCAAGCAATGACAAGCATAGTGGACACCAACGTTTCAACGCCTCCTGGGCGTTTTTGTCAAGGTGCTACGCTGTGTAGTGTAAAACAAAAACCAACTAACATTACAGTTGTATTTCCTTACCTTTTAAAGGGTGTATGAGTAAGACTGCCTCCCCTCCATGCCGGCGTCCTCCTGGGACCGGGAGCCGCGTCTCGCAGCAATTCCGGTTGGACGTAGTGGGCGTGATGACGTTCACCGCTGCGTCCTCTCTGATTGGCCTGCGTGCGCCAGCTCGCCGTTGCCAGGGGTACCGTTACTATGGAGACAGGGAGACAGAAACTGTTACAGTGCCGTGAATATACAATGGAGCAACCTTGCTCCATGATCAGTAATCTAATCAAGTGACTACCTTTCCAGTGCTACTGAGTATTACCACCACCAATTAAAAACAACATAGGAACGTACCATAGCACCCCTTATATGTTTTAAACTAAAGTCAGATATCACTTTCTAACTAACTGAATATCGGCACAGGGGTATCTAAAGACTACCCAATACCTCCAAAATTTCTGCTGGGCACATGCAATATACTATATCCACAGCTACTACCAACATATATATACAGACAAAGAAAATTTATATACACAATATACAAAACATATATATATATATATATATATATATATATATATAACTATACTGCGGAGTGCTAGCTTCTAAGTAAGACTGATCTATTCCTACTATACATTACTACTATAACACTTGCCCCCCATTCCTTTCATAGGTATACATTCCACTGAATTTGCTCATTCAGTCCATTGGGGGTCAGAGTGTCCAATTCATGAATCCACTTGGTTTCCTTTTGTGACAAAGTCTTCGCTCTGTCCCCCCCTCTACTCATTTTCGGCACGTGATCAATAATGGTATATTTAAGTTGGCTAAGTTGGTGGTTGTCCTGCTTGAAATGTCTCGCCACCGGCTGATCTTTGCCCTTTCCTTCCAAAGTGGCTCTTATCGCTGAGCGATGCAGGGCCATCCTCTCCCGGAAAGTCCTAGTGGTCTGACCCACATAGATCAAACCACATGGGCACACGATCGCATAAATCACAAAGGAAGACGTACACGTGACAAAATGATTAATCACATACTCCCTGGTTGTACGGGGGTGCTTGAATTTCTGTCCTGGGGTCATGAAGTTGCATGTTTCACACTTCAAGCATTTAAAACAGCCCTTTTTGTATATCACTTCTGGTTTCTTGGACACATCAAGTTTGACTACTAAGTCCTTGAGGTTTCGTCCCCTTTTATACGAGGGCATTATCGTTTTTCCTTTAAAACATGGCGTTTCCGGGTCCGTTGATACTAGGGGCCACAGGGCTTTGGTTGCCCTTGGAAGCACCAGGCTTGCTGTTGAGAATTCCGTAATCAGGGGAATTCTGTTTTCTGCTTGGGCTCTTTGGTGTGGTATGAGGAGAGATTCCCTAGGCTTGTTAAGAATTTCTTCCTTCAACTGTACCAGAGGTTTTTTAGGGTACCCTCTTTGAAGAAATCTATCCACAACATAGTCCAACGCTGGTTCTACTTTTTCTTTCCTACTCGTAATTCTTGCTGCCCTCATTAACTGTGATTTGGGCAAGCCCCTCTTTAGGGCCGGTGGGTGAAAACTGTTATGAAGTAGGAGTGTATTACGATCCGTTGGCTTGTTATACACATCGGTTACTATGTTGTTATTAATAATAGAAATCCTCACATCTAGGAAGTTTATCTCCGTGTAGCTCCAAACTGCTGTCAATTTCACTGGTGAGTTCTTCTTGCTTAGCCTATCCAACAATTCTTGAAGCTCTACGCCAGTGCCCCCCCAAATTAGGAGCAGATCATCTATGTATCTGCGATACATGCGTATGTGGCTGCTAGTAGAGGGGGAAGACCAGAAGAACTCTTTCTCTACCGCGAACATATATATGTTAGCGTACATTGCAGCCACGTTGGATCCAATAGCACACCCTGTGAGTTGTAGATAATATTGCCCGTTGTGCAGAAAATAGTTGTGCGTCAAGGTGAAGTGTAGTAACTCAAGAAACAGAGGGATATTCAAGGCTTGAAATTCATTTTCCTCCAGGACATTTTTCATTGCTTCCATCCCCGCCTCATGTGGGTTGATGGTATAGAGGCTTTTAACGTCCATGGTGCACAGTATTGTATTCAAGGGGACTTCTCCCAATTCCTTTAGGATACGCATCTCCTACTTTCAAGCCTTGAATATCCCTCTGTTTCTTGAGTTACTACACTTCACCTTGACGCACAATTATTTTCTACACAACGGCAATATTATCTACAACTCACAGGGTGTGCTATTGGATCCAACGTGGCTCCAATGTACGCTAACATATATATGTTCGCGGTAGAGAAAGAGTTCTTCTGGTCTTCCCCCTCTACTAGCAGCCACATACGCATGTATCGCAGATACATAGATGATCTGCTCCTAATTTGGGGGGGGCACTGGCGTAGAGCTTCAAGAATTGTTGGATAGGCTAAGCAAGAATAACTCACCAGTGAAACTGACAGCAGTTTGGAGCTACACGGAGATAAACTTCCTAGATGTGAGGATTTCTATTATTAATAACAACATAGTAACCAATGTGTATAACAAGCCAACGGATCGTAATACACTCCTACTTCATAACAGTTTTCACCCACCGGCCCTAAAGAGGGGCTTGCCCAAATCACGGTTAATGAGGGCAGCAAGAATTACGAGTAGGAAAGAAAAAGTAGAACCAGCGTTGGACTATGTTGTGGATAGATTTCTTCAAAGAGGGTACCCTAAAAAACCTCTGGTACAGTTGAAGGAAGAAATTCTTAACAAGCCTAGGGAATCTCTCCTCATACCACACCAAAGAGCCCAAGCAGAAAACAGAATTCCCCTGATTACGGAATTCTCAACAGCAAGCCTGGTGCTTCCAAGGGCAACCAAAGCCCTGTGGCCCTTAGTATCAACGGACCCGGAAACGCCATGTTTTAAAGGAAAAACGATAATGCCCTCGTATAAAAGGGGACGAAACAACAAGGACTTAGTAGTCAAACTTGATGTGTCCAAGAAACCAGAAGTGATACACAAAAAGGGCTGTTTTAAATGCTTGAAGTGTGAAACATGCAACTTCATGACCCCAGGACAGAAATTCAAGCACCCCCGTACAACCAGGGAGTATGTGATTAATCATTTTGTCACGTGTACGTCTTCCTTTGTGATTTATGCGATCGTATGCCCATGTGGTTTGATCTATGTGGGTCAGACCACTAGGACTTTCCGGGAGAGGATGGCCCTGCATCGCTCGGCGATAAGAGCCACTTTGGAAGAATAGGGCAAAGATCAGCCGGTGGCGAGACATTTCAAGCAGGCCAACCACCAACTTAGCCAACTTAAATATACCATTATTGATCACGTGCCGAAAATGAGTAGAGGGGGGGACAGAGCGAAGACTTTGTCACAAAAGGAAACCAAGTGGATTCATGAATTGGACACTCTGACCCCCAATGGACTGAATGAGCAAATTCAGTGGAATGTATACCTATGAAAGGAATGGGGGGCAAGTGTTATAGTAGTAATGTATAGTAGTAATAGATCAGTCTTACTTAGAAGCTAGCACTCCGCAGTATAGTTATATATATATATATATATATATATATATATATATATGTTTTGTATATTGTGTATATAAATTTTCTTTGTCTGTATATATATGTTGGTAGTAGCTGTGGATATAGTATAATGCATGTGCCCAGCAGAAATTTTGGAGGTATTGGGTAGTCTTTAGATACCCCTGTGCCGATATTCAGTTAGTTAGAAAGTGATATCTGACTTTAGTTTAAAACATATAAGGGGTGCTATGGTACGTTCCTATGTTGTTTTAATTGGTGGTGGTAATACTCAGTAGCACTGGAAAGGTAGTCACTTGATTAGATTACTGATCACGGAGCTAGGTTGCTCCATTGTTTATTCACGGCACTGTAACAGTTTCTGTCTCCATAGTAACGGTACCCTTGGTAACGGAGAGCTGGCGCACGCAGGCCAATCAGAGAGGACGCAGCGGTGAACGTCATCACGCCCGCTACGTCCAACCGGAAGGGCTGCGAGACGCGGCTCCCGGTCCCAGGAGGACGCCGGCATGGAGGGGAGGCAGTCTTACTCATACACCCTTTAAAAGGTAAGGAAATACAACTGTAATGTTAGTTGGTTTTTGTTTTACACTACACAGCGTAGCACCTTGACAAAAACGCCCAGGAGGCGTTGAAACGTTGGTGTCCACTATGCTTGTCATTGCTTGATTTATTTTGAATACATTTTTCATTTATTTAAATCCGTGGAGTGCCGCCTGGTTCTTTATGCATAGAGGAGAGGAGCAGTAATCCATCCCAGAGAGCCAGCACTTGCTATATATATATATATATATATATATATATTTCTCTGACGTCCTAGTGGATGCTGGGAACTCCGTAAGGACCATGGGGAATAGACGGGCTCCGCAGGAGACTGGGCACTCTAAAAAAAAAAGATCAGGTACTATCTGGTGTGCACTGGCTCCTCCCTCTATGCCCCTCCTCCAGACCTCAGTTAGAATCTGTGCCCGGCCAGAGCTGGGTGCTCCTAGTGGGCTCTCCTGAGCTTACTAGAAAAGAAAGTATTTATTAGGTTTTTTATTTTCAGTGAGTTTCTGCTGGCAACAGACTCACTGCTATGTGGGACTAAGGGGAGAGAAGCAAACCTACCTGCTTGCAGCTAGCTTGTGCTTCTTAGGCTACTGGACACCATTAGCTCCAGAGGGTTCGAACACAGGCACCTGTCCTCGATCGTCCGTTCCCGGAGCCGCGCCGCCGTCCCCCTTGCAGAGCCAGAAGAACAGAAGCTGGAAGACGTCGAAATCGGCGGCTGAAGACTCCTGTCTTCATTAAGGTAGCGCACAGCACCGCAGCTGTGCGCCATTGCTCCCAGCACACTTACACACTCCGGTCACTGTAGGGTGCAGGGCGCTGGGGGGGGGGGGCGCCCTGGGCTGCAATTGAGGTACCTTTGGCACAAAAACATACATATATACAGTCTAGCACTGTATATATGTAAAAACCCCCGCCATTATTTTACACTAAAAGCGGGACAGAAGCCCGCCACTGAGGGGGCGGGGCCTTCTTCCTCAGCACACCAGCGCCATTTTCCCTTCACAGCTCCGCTGGAAGCATGCTCCCCAGGCTCTCCCCTGCAGTATCCAGGTACAAGACGGGTTAAAAAGAGAGGGGGGCACATAAATTTAGGCGCAAATCAATACAAACAAGCAGCTATTGGGAAAATCACTTATTAGCAGTGTAAATCCCTGTGTTATATAGCGCTGTGGTGTGTGCTGGCATATTCTCTCTCTGTCTCCCCAAAGGACTTTGTGGGGTCCTGTCCTCAGTCTGAGCATTCCCTGTGTGTGCGCGGTGTGTCGGTACGGCTGTGTCGACATGTTTGATGAGGAAGGTTACGTGGAGGCGGAGCAAGGGCAGATAAGTGTGGTATCGCCCCCGTCGGGGCCGACACCAGATTGGATGGATATGTGGAAGGTCTTAAATGACAATGTAAACTCCTTACATAAAAGGTTTGATGACGCTGCAGCCTTGGGACAGCCGGGGTCTCAGCCCGCGCCTGCCCAGGCGACTCAGAAACCGTCTGGGGCTCATAAACGCCCTCTAGCTCAGATGGTTGACACTGATGCCGACACGGAGTCCGACTCCAGTGTCGACGATGACTAGGCACATTTACAGTCTAAAATGACTAAGGCCATCCGATACATGATTATTGCAATGAAAGATGTATTACACATTTCTGAGAGTAACCCGGTTAATACCAAGAGGGTTTATATGTTTGGGGAGAAAAAGCAGCCAGTGACTTTTCCCCCATCTGATGAATTAAATGAATTGTGTGAAGAAGCGTGGAGTTCCCCTGATAAGAAATTAGTGATTTCTAAGAGGTTACTGATGGCGTACCCTTAACCGCCAACGGACAGGTTATGTTGGGAAACATCCCCTAGGGTGGACAAGGCGCTGACACGCTTATCTAAAAAGGTGGCCCTGCCGTCTCAGGATACGGCCGCCCTAAAGGAGCCTGCGGATAGAAAGCAGGAAGCTATCCTGAAGTCAGTGTATACACACTCTCGTACTCTACTGAGACCTGCTATTGCTTCAGCCTGGATGTGTAGTGCTGTAGCAGCGTGGACAGATACTCTGTTAGACGACATAGATTCCCTCGACAGAGATACTGTTTTGCTAACCCTGGGCCATATCAAAGACGTCGTCTTATATATGCGAGATGCTCAGAGGGACATTTGCCTGCTGGGCTCTAGAATTAATGCTATGTCCATTTCTGCCAGGAGGGTCTTATGGACTCGGCAATGGACAGGAGATGCTGATTCTAAAAAAACACATGGAGGTTTTGCCTTATAAGGGTGAGGAATTGTTTGGGGACGGTCTTTCGGACCTCGTGTCTACAGCGACAGCTGGAAAGTCGACTTTCTTGCCTCAGGTTTCCTCACAGCCTAAGAAAGCACCGTATTATCAAATGCAGTCCTTTCGTTCCCAAAAAGGCAAGAGGGTCAGGGGTGCATCCTTTCTTGCCAGAGGCAGGGGTAGCGGTAATAAGCTGCACCATGCAGCAAGTTCCCAGGAACAAAAGTCCTCCCCTGCTTCCACTAAGTCCACCGCATAACGTTGGGGCTCCACAGGCGGAGCCAGGTGCGGTGGGGGCGCGTCTCCGAAACTTCAGCAGCCAGTGGGTTCGCTCACAGGTGGATCTCTGGGCTATACAAATTGTATCTCAGGGATACAAGCTGGAATTCGAAGCGACTCCCCCCCGCCGTTACCTCAAATCAGCCTTGCCAGCTTCCCCCATGGAAAGGGAAGTAGTGCTGGCGGCAATTCACAAGCTGTACCTCCAGCAAGTGATTGTCAGGGTCCCCCTCCTTCAACAGGGAAGGGGTTACTATTCCACAATGGTTGTGGTACCGAAACCGGACGGCTCGGTGAGACCCATTCTGAATTTAAAGTCCTTGAACACTTATATAAAGAAATTCAAGTTCAAAATGGAATCGCTCAGAGCGGTTATTGCAAGCCTGGAAGAGGGGGATTTTATGGTGTCGCTGGACATCAAAGATGCTTACTTGCATGTCCCCATTTACCCACCTCACCAGGAGTACCTCAGATTTGTGGTACAGGACTGTCATTACCAATTCCAGACGTTGCCGTTTGGCCTGTCCACGGCACCGAGAATATTTACCAAGGTAATGGCCGAAATGATGATACTCCTTCGGCAGAAGGGAGTTATAATTATCCCGTACTTGGACGATCTCCTCATAAAGGCGAGGTCCAGGGAGCAGTTGTTGATCAGCGTAACACTCTCTCAGGAAGTGTTACCACAGCACGGCTGGATTCTGAATGTTCCAAAGTCGCAGCTGATTCCTACGACGCGTCTGCTTTTCCTGGGCATGATTCTGGACACAGAACAGAAGAAGGTGTTTCTCCCGGTGGAGAAGGCCCAGGAATTAGCATCTCTGGTCAGGGACCTCCTGAAACCAAAACAGGTATCGGTGCACCACTGCACGCGAGTCCTGGGAAAGATGGTGGCTTCATACGAAGCCATTGCCTTCGGCAGGTTCCATGCAAGGATCTTTCAGTGGGATCTGTTGGACAAGTGGTCCGGATCGCATCTTCAGATGCATCGGCTGATCACCCTGTCCCCAAGGGCCAGGGTGTCTCTTCTGTGGTGGCTGCAGAGTGCTCACCTTCTCGAGGGGCGCAGGTTCGGCATACAGGACTGGGTCCTGGTGACCACGGATGCAAGCCTCCGAGGGTGGGGGGCAGTCACTCAGGGAAGAAACTTCCAAGGGCTGTGGTCAAGTCCGGAGACTTCTCTACACATAAATATACTGGAACTAAGGGCCATTTACAACGCCCTGAGTCAAGCAGAGCCCCTGCTTCGAAACCGGCCAGTGCTGATTCAGTCAGACAACATCACGGCGGTCGCCCATGTAAACCGCCAGGGCGGCACAAGAAGCAGGATGGCAATGGCGGAAGCCACAAAGATTCTTCGATGGGCGGAGAATCACGTGCAAGCACTGTCAGCAGTGTTCATTTCGGGAGTGGACAACTGGGAAGCAGACTTCCTCAGCAGACACGACCTCCACCCGGGAGAGTGGGGACTTCATCAAGAAGTCTTCCAACTGATTGCAAACAGATGGGAACTACCACAGGTGGACATGATGGCGTCCCGCCTCAACAAAAAGCTAAAACGTTTTTGCGCCAGGTCAAGGGACCCTCAGGCGATAGCTGTGGAGGCCCTAGTGACACCGTGGGTGTACCAGTCGGTATATGTGTTTCCTCCTCTTAGTAAGAAAGAGAGGAATAAGAACAATACTCATTGTTCCGGACTGGCCAAGAAGGACTTGGTACCCGGAACTGCAAGAAATGCGCACAGAGGACCTATGGCCTCTGCCTCTCAGACAGGACTTGCTGCAACAAGGGCCCTGTCTGTTCCAAGACTTACCGCGGCTGCGTTTGACGGCATGGCGGTTGAACGCCGGATCCTAGCGGAAAAAGGCATTCCAGATGAAGTTATTCCTACGCTGATAAAAGCTAGGAAAGACGTGACAGCAAAACATTATCACCGTATATGGCGGAAGTATGTTGCTTGGTGTGAGGCCAGGAAGGCCCCTACGGAGGAATTCCAGCTGGGTCGATTCCTGCACTTCCTACAGTCAGGGGTGACTATGGGCCTAAAATTGGGGTCCATAAAGGTCCAGATTTCGGCCCTATCCATTTCTTTCAAAGAGAACTGGCTTCACTGCCTGAGGTTCAGACATTTGTTAAGGGAGTGCTGCATATTCAGCCCCCTTTTGTGCCACCAGTGCCCTGGGATCTTAACGTTGTGTTGGATTTCCTGAAATCCAACTGGTTTGAGCCACTTAAGACCGTGGAACTCAAGTATCTCACGTGGAAAGTGGTCATGCTGTTGGCCTTAGCATCGGCTAGGCGTGTGTCGGAATTGGCGGCTTTGTCATGTAAAAGCCCATATCTGATCTTCCATATGGGCAGGGCAGAATTGAGGACTCGTCCCCAATTTCTCCCAAAGGTGGTGTCATCGTTTCATTTGAACCAACCTATTGTGGTGCCTGCGGCTACTAGGGACTTGGAAGACTCCAAGTTGCTGGACGTAGTCAGGGCTTTGAAGATATATGTTTCCAGAGCGGCTGGAGTCAGGAAGACTGACTCGCTGTTTATCTTGCATGCACCCAACAAGCTGGGTGCTCCTGCTTCAAAGCAAACTATTGCTCGCTGGATCTGTGGCACGATTCAGCAGGCTCATTCTGCGGCTGGATTGCCGCATCCAAAATCGGTAAAAGCCCATTCCACAAGGAAGGTGGGCTCTTCTTGGGTGGCTGCCCGAGGGGTCTCGGCATTACAGCTTTGCCGAGCTGCTACTTGGTCGGGTTCAAACACATTTGCAAAGTTCTATAAGTTTGATACCCTGGCTGAGGAGGACCTTGTGTTTGCTCATTCGGTGCTGCAGAGTCGTCCGCACTCTCCCGCCCGTTTGGGAGCTTTGGTATAATCCCCATGGTCCTTACGGAGTTCCCAGCATCCACTAGGACGTCAGAGAAAATAAGAATTTACTCACCGGTAATTCTATTTCTCCTAGTCCGTAGTGGATGCTGGGTGCCCGTCCCAAGTGCGGACTCTCTGCAATACGTGTATATAGTTATTGCTTAACTAAGGGTTATTGTTATGAGCCATCCGGTTAGTGAGGCTCAGTTGTTGTTCATACTGTTAACTGGGTAAGGTTATCACAAGTTGTATGGTGTGATTGGTGTGGCTGGTATGAGTCTTACCCTGGATTCAAAATTTCCTTTCCTTGTAATGTCAGCTCTTCCGGGCACAGTTTCCCTAACTGAGGTCTGGAGGAGGGGCATAGAGGGAGGAGCCAGTGCACACCAGATAGTACCTGATCTTTTTTTAGAGTGCCCAGTCCCTGCAGAGCCCGTCTATTCCCCATGGTCCTTACCGAGTTCCCAGCATCCACTACGGACTACGAGAAATAGAATTACCGGTGAGTAAATTCTTATTATATATTATATACAGTATGTGTATATACATATTATAATATACAAAGCATTTTATAGCTGCAAATCACACAGCACTAAAACATTTATACAGGGAAATGTGAGACATGTAATAGGGTTCCAGTGCTCTGTCACTATTTATTTAAGACATAAAGGAGGCTTAAATAAGCAGTATTCTAAGAGATGAATGTAAACGTTTTTATTAATGAACAGTTGGTCCAAAAACTATAGCAGACAGTACTTTCATATTGGGCTTGTACTATATCCAGCACGCATATACCATCTGAGTCAGCAATGCCATACACGGCCATACAGAGAACCTCATTTGCAATGCACATTGGATGGAGGCCTTGAAACATATTGCACACTTAATGCATCACAGCTAGCCTCCTCTCTATTTTCCAATCTTCTCCTAAAATACTTCTTGTTTTAGCTTAATTATGGCATGAATTAAAATAAAACCCCAAAAACTTAATTCTCTTTGATGGTTTTTGCAGGTGCCAGAATCACAGTAACGAGGAGGCTGTGAGTCCTTGCACTCTAGTGCTGCTTTACCTCCAGCTGACTGACGCTTGGCATTCCGTGCTGCATTCCCCTATGGTACTGTATGGAGCCTACATGCACAGTATTACTTTAAAACTGTTGTGCAAACTGTGAAACGTTTTATTTTTCCTTCCCAGATCTATTTTCTTGTGTTGCTCACACTGGCTGTGTTCATAGTGCAATCCATATATGCTGTACATGGTAAGAGCGCCTTATATTCATCAGATTAGTGGTACAAGTGTTTCCAAGTGGTTCTCAAAGTGGTTTATCTACGCTGTTATAAAGTTTGCAGATTTGCAACATATTATCAATATTTACATTAGACTAAATCAAAAGGCAAGCAATGCAAACAGGTTCCATCATGTCTGAGATGGTTGGTTCCTAGTGGCTGCACTTTATAGATTTTTATTGGAGTTCCATGCGAAAAACGATGTTCAAATTCAAACACAGTAAAGTTTGTTGTTCAAATAATAATAAACAAAATCAAATCTAATCATTTAAGCTCTAACAGACAACATTTTACAGTATACTTCAACTTATTTAATAACAGTGAACTCCGAACTGGTAATGCGAGTTTCAGCTTCTACATTCAACTGTAGGGTGGCTGCAACAGGCAATCGATGCTGAGCCAACCAGTTGCATCATTAACAATTTTGACACACTCAAGTCGTCAAATGTAATCAAACTTGAACCACTTTAGAATTATACAAGTATCTCTGGTGACTGTAAACACCGCAGACTGGGAAACTGACATATTTCTTTTTTACTGTATATCTTCAGTATGGGAAAAAAAATAAGAATTTACTTACCGATAATTCTATTTCTCGGAGTCCGTAGTGGATGCTGGGGTTCCTGAAAGGACCATGGGGAATAGCGGCTCCGCAGGAGACAGGGCACAAAAAAGTAAAGCTTTACTAGGTCAGGTGGTGTGCACTGGCTCCTCCCCCCATGACCCTCCTCCAGACTCCAGTTAGGTACTGTGCCCGGACGAGCATACACAATAAGGGAGGCATTTTGAATCCCGGGTAAGACTCATACCAGCCACACCAATCACACCGTACAACTTGTGATCTAAACCCAGTTAACAGTATGACAACAGAAAGGGCCTCTTAAAGATGGCTCCTTAACAATAACCCGAATTAGTTAACAATAACTATGTACAAGTATTGCAGATAATCCGCACTTGGGATGGGCGCCCAGCATCCACTACGGACTCCGAGAAATAGAATTATCGGTAAGTAAATTCTTATTTTCTCTATCGTCCTAAGTGGATGCTGGGGTTCCTGAAAGGACCATGGGGATTATACCAAAGCTCCCAAACGGGCGGGAGAGTGCGGATGACTCTGCAGCACCGAATGAGAGAACTCCAGGTCCTCCTTTGCCAGGGTATCAAATTTGTAAAATTTTACAAACGTGTTCTCCCCCGACCACGTAGCTGCTCGGCAGAGTTGTAATGCCGAGACCCCTCGGGCAGCCGCCCAAGATGAGCCCACCTTCCTTGTGGAGTGGGCTTTTACAGTTTTAGGCTGTGGCAGGCCTGCCACAGAATGTGCAAGTTGAATTGTGTTACAAATCCAACGAGCAATCGACTGCTTAGAAGCAGGTGCGCCCAACTTGTTGGGTGCATACAATATAAACAGCGAGTCAGATTTTCTGACTCCAGCCGTCCTTGCAATGTATATTTTTAAGGCTCTGACAACGTCCAACAACTTGGAGTCCTCCAAGTCGCTAGTGGCCGCAGGCACCACAATAGGTTGGTTCAGATGAAATGCTGATACCACTTTAGGGAGAAAATGCGGACGAGTCCGCAGTTCTGCCCTATCCGAATGGAAGATTAGATAAGGACTTTTATAAGATAAAGCCGCCAATTCAGATACTCTCCTGGCAGAGGCCAGGGCTAGTAACATAGTCACTTTCAATGTGAGATATTTCAAATCCACCTTTTTCAATGGTTCAAACCAATGGGATTTGAGGAAATCTAAAACTACATTTAGATCCCACGGTGCCACCGGAGGCACCACAGGAGGCTGTATATGCAGTACTCCCTTGACAAAAGTCTGGACCTCAGGGACAGAGGCCAATTCTTTTTGGAAGAATATTGACAGGGCCGAAATTTGAACCTTAATGGATCCCAATTTGAGACCCATAGATAATCCTGATTGCAGGAAATGTAGGAAACGACCCAGTTGGAATTCCTCCGTCGGAACCCTGCGATCCTCGCACCACGCTACATATTTTCGCCAAATGCGGTGATAATGTTTCACGGTGACTTCCTTCCGTGCCTTAATCAAGGTAGGAATGACTTCTTCTGGAATGCCTTTCCCTTTTAGGATCTGGCGTTCAACCGCCATGCCGTCAAACGCAGCCGCGGTAAGTCTTGAAAAAGACAGGGACCCTGCTGTAGCAGGTCCCTTCTCAGAGGTAGAGGCCACGGTTCGTCCGTGAGCATCTCTTGAAGTTCCGGATACCAAGTCCTTCTCGGCCAATCCGGAACCACTAGTATTGTTCTTACTCTTCTTTGCCGTATGATCTTCAATACCTTTGGTATGAGCGGCAGAGGAGGAAACACATACACTGACTGGTACACCCAAGGAGTTACCAGTGCGTCCACAGCTATTGCCTGTGGATCTCTTGACCTGGCGCAATATTTGTCCAGTTTCTTGTTGAGGCGAGACGCCATCATGTCTACAATTGGTCTTTCCCAACGGTCTATTAACATGTTAAAGACTTCTGGATGTAGACCCCACTCTCCCGGATGAAGATCGTGTCTGCTGAGGAAGTCTGCTTCCCAGTTGTCCACGCCCGGGATGAACACTGCTGACAGTGCTATCACGTGATTCTCCGCCCAGCGAAGAATCTTGGCAGCTTCTGCCATTGCACTCCTGCTTCTTGTGCCGCCCTGCCTGTTTACATGGGCGACCGCCGTGATGTTGTCCGACTGAATCAACACCGGCTTTCCTTGCAGGAGAAGTTCCGCCTGGCTTAGAGCATTGTAGATTGCTCTTAGTTCCAGAATGTTTATGTGAAGAGACTTTTCCAGACTCGTCCATACTCCCTGGAAGTTTCTTCCTTGTGTGACTGCTCCCCAGCCTCTCAGGCTGGCGTCCGTGGTCACCAGGATCCAATCCTGAATGCCGAATCTGCGGCCTTCTAATAGGTGAGCCTTCTGCAACCACCACAGAAGTGACACCCTTGTCTTTGGTGACAGGGTTATTCGCAGGTGCATCTGCAGATGCGACCCTGACCATTTGTCCAACAGATCCCTTTGGAATATTCTTGCATGGAATCTGCCGAATGGAATTGCTTCGTAAGAAGCCACCATTTTTCCCAGGACTCTTGCATTGATGTACTGACACTTTTCCTGGTTTTAGGCTTTTTCCTCTGGAAGGAAAACCTTTTTCTGAACCGTGTCCAGAATCATTCCTAGGAACAGCAGACGAGTTGTCGGGATTAAATGGGATTTTGGAATATTCAGAATCCACCCGTGTTGTCTTAGCACCTCTTGAGATAGTGCTAAAGCTGTCTCCAGCTGTTCTCTGGACCTTGCCCTTATTAGGAGATCGTCCAAGTATGGGATAACTAATACGCCTTTTCTTCGAAGAAGAATCATCATCTCGGCCATTACCTTGGTAAAGACCCGAGGCGCCGTGGACAATCCGAACGGCAGCGTCTGAAACTGATAGTGACAGTTTTGAACAATGAACCTGAGGTACCCCTGGTGTGCGGGGTAAATCGGAACGTGTAGATACGCATCCTTGATGTCCAAGGATACCATAAAGTCCCCTTCTTCCAGGTTCGCTATCACTGCTCTGAGTGACTCCATCTTGAACTTGAACTTTTTTATGTAGAGGTTCAAGGACTTCAGATTTAGAATAGGCCTTACCGAGCCATCCGGCTTCGGTACCACAAATAGAGTGGAATAATACCCCTTTCCTTGTTGTAATAGGGGTACTTTGACTATCACCTGCTGAGCGTACAGCTTGTGAATGGCTTCCAACACCCTCTCCCTTTCGGAAGAGACGGTTGGTAAGGCAGACTTCAGGAAACGATGAGGAGGATCCGTCTCTAATTCCAACCTGTACCCCTGAGATATTATCTGCAGGATCCAGGGGTCTACCTGCGAGTGAGCCCACTGCGCGCTGTAATTTTTGAGACGGCCCCCCACTGTCCCCGAGTCCGCTTGAGAGGCCCCAGCGTCATGCTGAGGTTTTTGCAGGAGCCGGGGAGGGCTTCTGTTCCTGGGAAGGAGCTGCCTGTTGGTGTCTCTTCCCTCTTCCTCTGCCTCGTGGCAGGTACGACAAGCCCTTTGCTCTCTTATTTTTGTAGGAGCGAAAAGGCTGCGGTTGAAAGGTCGGTGCCTTTCTCTGTTGGGGAGTGACTTGAGGTAAAAAAGTGGATTTCCCGGCAGTAGCCGTGGCCACCAAGTCTGATAGACCAACTCCAAATAACTCCTCCCCTTTATACGGCAAAACCTCCATGTGATGTTTTGAATCCGCATCGCCTGTCCACTGTCGTGTCCATAAGGCTCTTCTGGCTGAAATGGACATAGCACTCACCCGAGATGCCAGTGTGCAAATATCCCTCTGTGCATCACGCATATAGATAAATGCATCCTTTATTTGTTCTAACGACAGTAAAACATTGTCCCTATCTAGGGTATCAATATTTTCAATCAGGGATTCTGACCAAACTACTCCAGCACTGCACATCCAGGCAGTTGCTATAGCTGGTCGTAGTATAACACCTGCATGTGTGTATATATTCTTTTGAATAACTTCCATCTTTCTATCTGATGGATCCTTAAGTGCGGCCGTCTCAGGAGAGGGTAACGCCACTTGTTTGGATAAGCGTGTGAGCGCCTTGTCCACCTTAGGGGGTGTTTCCCAGCGCGCCCTAACCTCTGGCGGGAAAGGGTATAATGCCAATAACTTTTTTGAAATTATCAACTTTTTATCAGGAGCAACCCACGCTTCATCACACACGTCATTTAATTCTTCTGATTCAGGAAAAACTGTTTGTAGTTTTTTCACACCATACATAATACCCTGTTTTACGGTATCTGTAGTATCAGCTAAATGTAACGTCTCCTTCATTGCCAAAATCATATAACGTGTGGCCCTACTGGAAAATACGTTTGAATTTCTACCGTCGTCACTGGAATCAGTGCCCGTGTCTGGGTCTGTGTCGACCGACTGAGGCAAAGGGCGTTTTACAGCCCCTGACGGTGTTTGAGGCGCCTGGACAGGCATTAATTGATTGTCCGGCCGCCTCATGTCCTCAACTGACTGTTTAAGGGAAGATAAACCATCACGTAATTCCACAAATAAAGGCATCCATTCTGGTGTCGACCCCCTGGGGGGTGACATCTGCATATTTGGCAATTGCTCCGCCTCCACACCAATATCGTCCTCATACATGTCGACACCACGTACCGACACACACCGCAAACTCACAGGGAATGCTCTAATGAAGACAGGACCCACTAGCCCTTTTGGGGAGACAGAGGGAGAGTCTGCCAGCACACACCACAAAGCGCTATATATACAAGGGATATCCTTATATTAAGTGCTCCCTTATAGCTGCTTTAATATATATATATATATAGCCATTAATGTGCCCCCCCTCTCTGTTTTACCCTGTTTCTGTAGTGCAGTGCAGGGGAGAGACCTGGGAGCCGTTCTGACCAGCGGAGCTGTGACAGAAAATGGCGCCGTGTGCTGAGGAGATAGGCCCCGCCCCTTTTTCGGCGGGTTCTTCTCCCGCTATTTTTCCAGTCAGGCAGGGGTTAAATATCTCCATATAGCCCCTATGGGCTATATGTGAGGTATTTTTAGCCTTGTATAAGGTTTATATTTGCCTCTCAGAGCGCCCCCCCCCAGCGCTCTGCACCCTCAGTGACTGCCCAGTGAAGTGTGCTGAGAGGAAAATGGCGCACAGCTGCAGTGCTGTGCGCTACCTTATGAAGACTGAGGAGTCTTCAGCCGCCGGTTTCCGGACCTCTTCACGCTTCAGCATCTGCAAGGGGGTCGGCGGCGCGGCTCCGGGACCGGACTCCACGGCTGGGCCTGTGTTCGATCCCTCTGGAGCTAATGGTGTCCAGTAGCCAAGCAGCAAATCCACTCTGCATGCAGGTGAGTTTACTACTTTCCCCCTAAGTCCCACGTTGCAGTGATCCTGTTGC
Organism: Pseudophryne corroboree; assembly: GCF_028390025.1. Taxonomy (NCBI): domain Eukaryota; kingdom Metazoa; phylum Chordata; class Amphibia; order Anura; family Myobatrachidae; genus Pseudophryne; species Pseudophryne corroboree. Next base: position 1,100,139,552 of record NC_086444.1, on the reverse strand, counting down.
CAGCAGGACTCACTGTAAAGAAAAAAACCTAAACTAAACTTTCTCTAAGCAGCTCTTTAGGAGAGCCACCTAGATTGCACCCTTCTCGTTCGGGCACAAAATCTAACTGGAGTCTGGAGGAGGGTCATGGGGGGAGGAGCCAGTGCACACCACCTGACCTAGTAAAGCTTTACTTTTTTGTGCCCTGTCTCCTGCGGAGCCGCTATTCCCCATGGTCCTTTCAGGAACCCCAGCATCCACTTAGGACGATAGAGAAAGATTTATTTCAGAAACCTTGCTATTAAGTATGAATGGGAGTTTCCATGTGTCAGCAGGACAGGATTTCTGGAAAAGCCAAGACTTTGGGTGCATGAGTTTTGTTATTATTGATATTATTATTATTATTATTATTATTATTTCTCTTACGTCCTAGAGGATGCTGGGGACTCCAAAAGGACCGTGGGGTATAGACGGGATCCGCAGGAGCTTGGGCACACTATAAAGACTTAAACTGGGTGTGAACTGGCTCCTCCCTCTATGACCCTCCTCCAGACCTCAGTTAGACTTTGTGCCCAGGAGTGACTGGACACACACTAGGGGAGCTCTACAGAGTTTCTCTGGAAAAAGACTTTTGTTAGGTTTTTTATTTTCAGGGAGACCTGCTGGCTACAGGCTCCCTGCATCGTGGGACAGAGGGGAGAGAAGTCAGACCTACTTCTTCTTAGTTAAGGGCTCTGCTTCTTAGGCTACTGGACACCATTAGCTCCAGAGGGTTCGATCACTTGGTTCGCCTAGCTGCGTGTTCCCGGAGCCGCTCCGTCACCCCCCTCACAGAAGCCAGAAGAAAGAAGCCAGGTGAGTATTAGAAGAACCGAAGACTTCAGTGACGGCAGAAAACTTCAGTAACGGAGGTACAGCGCAGCGGTAGCGCTGCGCTCCATGCTCCCACACACTTCACCAACGGCACTTACAGGGTGCAGGGCGCTAGGGGGGAGCGCCCTGGGCAGCAGTTACTGAGGTTTTGGCTGGCAAAAGATGGGCTATACAGTGTCCGATCACTGTATAGAGTTCCCCCGCCAGATTTCACATTCAAATTTTAGCGGGCTACAGCGCGCCTGGAAGGGGGCGGGGCTTAGCCACACTTTGCTCACCAGCGCCATTTTCTCCTATCTCCAGTGCTGCAGAGACGCCGCCCGGACCTCTAGGCTCCCGCAAGTATACGGGGGGGGGGGGGGCACATTAAATTTGGTGTCTTTCAATTATATAGCTGGCGCTGAACATATTACTAGCTTCGGTTAGTGTATGGGCGCTGGGGGTGTGAGCTGGCATACTCTCTCTGTGTTCTCCCTAAGGGCTTCTCTGTGGGTCTGTCCCCGGGTTTGTGGACTCTGTGAGTGTGTCGGCACGAGGTGTCGACATGTCTGAGCCTGGGTGTTCCTCCCCGGAGGAAGTTATGGGGGCTGCTGAAAAAGATTTAAGTATGTGTCTGTCGGCACAGCCGATGGCTGATTGGATGACTATGCTAAGTACACTGAATACAAATATGGCTTTATTGTCAAAGAGACTGGATAAATCTGATTCTCAGACACAAACATGGAGACAGTCGGTGGAGGACGCATTGTCTCAGGTACAAACAGCCCCAGGGTCACAGAAGCGTGCTTTTAACCAGATGGCAGATACAGGTACCGACACGGACTCTGATTCCGATGTCGATTTAAATAAGGGTTATTTGCATCCACGGGTTGTCAAGAGTATTCAGTATATGATTATTGCCATTAAAGATGTGTTACATATCTCTGAGGAACCTGCCGTTCCTGACACAAGAATTTGTTTATTTAAGGGGAAAAGGCCTGAGGTAAAATTTCCTCCCTCTCATGAAATGAATGCGCTTTGTGAAAAGGCTTGGGAGTCGCCTGAAAAAAGGTGGCAGATTCCTAAGCGAATTTTGATGGCATATCCTTTTCCCTCTGACGATAGGGCAAAATGGGAGTCGTCTCCAAATGTGGACAAGGCTCTATCCCGATTGTCCAAGAAGGTGGCTCTTCCGTCTCCTGACACGGCAGCCCTTAAGGATCCGGTGGATCGTAAGCTGGAGACGACTTTGAAGTCCCTTTTCGTCAATATTGGTGCATTGCTCAGACCTGCTGTCGCGTCGGTATGGGTGAGTAGTGCTATTGCAAAGTGGGCTGAAAATTTGGCTTCTGATATGGATGCTCTTGATAAAGATAATATTCTTCTGACTCTTGGTTATATTAAGGACGCTGCAGATCACCTAAAGGATGCAGCGAGGGATGTTGGTCTCTTGGGATCAAGAGCCAATGCCATGGCAATTTCGTCCAGGAGGGCGCTGTGGATTCACCAATGGAATGCTGATGCCGACTCCAAGAAGAATATGGAAGCTCTTCCTTTTAAATGTAGTGTCTTGTTCGGTGAAGGCCTGGCTGACCTGGTGTCGACCGCTACGGCGGGTAAGTCATCTTTTCTTCCTTATGCTCCCACACAACAGAAGAAGGCACCCCATCAGCAGATGCAGTCCTTTCGGCCTAATAAATACAGAAGAAGTAGGGGCTCATCCTTCCTCGCTTCAAAGGGTAGAGGTAGGGGAAGGAAGCCGCCTGCAGTATCAGGCACCCAGGACCAAAAGTCCTCCCCTGCCTCTACCAAGCCCACCGCATGACGCTGGGGCTCCCCTGGGGGAGTCCCTACCGGTGGGGAGTCGTCTCTGATCCTTCAGTCAGGACTGGGTTCGTTCGGCTCTGGATCCTTGGGTCTTAGACATAGTGTCCCAAGGGTACAGACTGGAGTTTCAGGAGATGCCCCCCAACCGGTTTTTCGTGTCGGCCTTGCCATCTTCTCTTCCCGAGAGAGAGGTGGTAAGAGATGCGATACAAAAGTTGTGTCAACAGAGGGTCGTGGTGCCGGTTCCCCCGTCAGATCGGGGGAAAGGGTTCTATTCGAGCCTCTTTGTGGTGCCGAAGCCGGACGGTTCGGTCAGACCGATTCTGAACCTAAATCCCTCAATCCATACTTGAAAACTTTCAAGTTCAAGATGGAGTCTCTTCGAGCGGTGATCTCCAGCCTCGAAGGGGGAGATTTTATGGCGTCGGTCGACATAAAGGATGTTTACTTACACATCCCGATATTCCCTCCTCATCAAGCCTTCCTGAGTTTCGCGGTACAGGATTGTCATTACCAATTTCAGGCATTGCCGTTTGGGCTTTCCACGGCCCCGAGGGTTTTCACCAAGGTGATGGCAGAGATGATGGTTCTTCTGCGCAAGCAAGGGGTCACAATTATCCTGTACTTGGACGATCTCCTGATAAAGACGAGGTCCAAGGAACAGTTGTTAAGAAATGTGGATCTCTCCCTGTCGGTTCTGCGACATCACGGTTGGATACTAAATTTGCCAAAGTCTCAGTTGATCCCGGTCACTCGGCTGCCCTTTCTGGGCATGATTCTGGACACAGAGCTGCAGAGAGTGTTTCTTCCGGAGGACAAAACTCTGGAAATACATACAACGGTCAGGGAGCTTCTGAGACCGACAAGTGTGTCGATTCATCAATGTACTCGGGTTCTGGGGAAGATGGTTGCGGCTTACGAAGCCATTCCGTTTGGCAGGTTTCATGCCCGGGTGTTTCAGTGGGATCTACTGAACAAATGGTCCGGATCTCACCTGCACATGCATCGGAAAATCAGTCTGTCCTCCAGGGCCAGGATTTACCTTCTGTGGTGGTTGCAAAGCTCTCACCTTCTAGAGGGACGCCGCTTCGGAATCCAGGACTGGGTCCTGCTGACAACAGATGCAAGTGTCCGGGGCTGGGGCGCAGTCACGCAAGGAAGAAATTACCAGGGAAAATGGTCAAACCAGGAGTCTTGTCTCCACATAAATGTTCTCGAGCTAAGAGCCATTTACAAAGGCCTCCTACAAGTGAAGAGCCTTCTTCAAGGTCATCCTGTCCTGATCCAGTCGGACAACATAACAGCGGTGGCGTACGTAAACCGCCAAGGCGGAACAAGGAGCAGGGTAGCTATGGCGGAGGCCACAAGAATCCTTCGCTGGGCGGAACAGCTCGTGAGCGCCCTGTCAGCCGTCTTCCTTCCGGGCGTGGACAACTGGGAAGCAGACTTCCTCAGCAGGCACGATCTACATCCGGGAGAGTGGGCTCTTCATCAAGAGGTGTTTGCGAAAGTGACAGAGCGTTGGGGACTTCCTCTGGTAGACATGATGGCGTCTCGCCTCAACAAGAAGCTTCCGAGGTATTGTTCCAGGTCACGAGACCCCTAAGCCAGTGCAGTGGACGCCCTGGTAACTCCGTGGGTGTTTAAACATGCTTGGGATAGGCATATGAATATCCTTACAAAGAATTAAGGTTCAAAAAGGGTTGAGATTACCTAAAGGATAAAAAAAAAGGGGCAGACTAGATGGGCCAAGTGGTTCTTATCTGCCGTCAAATTCTCTGTTTCTATGTTTCAGTCGGTCTATGTGTTCCCTCCGCTTCCTCTCATCCCAAAGGTGCTGAGGATCGTACGACGAACAAGGGTTCAGGCAATACTTGTCGTTCCAGATTGGCCACGGAGGGCCTGGTATCCGGATTTTCAGGAATTGCTAGTAGAAGATCCTTGGACGCTTCCTCTAAGAGAGGACCTGTTGCTACAGGAGCCCTGCGTGTTTCCGGACTTACCGCGGCTGCGTTTGACGGCATGGAAGTTGAACGCCAAATCCTAGCTCGGAAGGGTATTCCTGGGGAGGTCATCCCCACTCTCCTTAAAGCTAGAAAGGAGGTCACGGCAAAGCATTATCACCGTATTTGGAGAAAATATGTGTCGTGGTGTGAAGCCAAGAAAGCTCCTACGGACAAATTTCGGCTGGGTCGTTTCTTTCATTTTTTGCAGGCAGGCGTCGATGCAGGCCTGAAATTAGGTTCCATCAAAGTGCAGATTTTCGCTATATCTATTTTCTTTCAAAAATAATTGGCCGTCCTTCCAGAGGTTCAGACTTTCGTGAAGGGAGTGCTGCATATCCATCCTCCATTTGTGCCGCCTGTAGCGCCGTGGGATCTTGAAGTGGTGTTGAAGTTCACTGGTTTGAACCTTTGCGTAAGGTTGAGTTAAAGTTTCTCACTTGGAAAGTGGTCATGCTTTTAGCTCTGGCGTCTGCCAGGCGAGTGTCAGAGTTGGCGGCCTTGTCTCACAAGAGTCCTTATTTGATATTCCATTCATTTAGAGCGGAATTGAGGACTTGTCAACAATTTCTGCCGAAGGTTGTTTCTTCTTTTCACATTAACCAACCTATTGTGGTGCCTGTGCCTACGGATGCTGTGGCGGTTCCAAAATCTCTTGATGTTTTTAGAGCTTTGAATATTTACGTCGCCAGGACGGCCCTTACCAGGAAAACAGAGGCTTTGTTTGTCCTATATGCTTCCAACAAGATTGGTCATCCTGCTTCCAAGCAGACCATTGCACGCTGGATTTGTAGTACGATTCAGCAGTCTCATTCTTCGGCTGGGTTACCATTGCCGAAATCGGTAAAAGCCCATTCTACCAGGAAGGTGGGCTCATCTTGGGCGGCTGCCCGAGGGGTCTCGGCACTTCAACTTTGCAGAGCAGCTACGTGGTCGGGTTCAAACACATTTGCTAAGTTTTACAAGTTTGATACCCTGGCTGAGGAGGACCTCATGTTTGCTCAATCTATGCTGCAGAGTCGTCCGCACTCTCCCGCCCGGTCTGGAGCTTTGGTATAGACCCCATGGTCCTTTTGGAGTCTCCAGCATCCTCTAGGACGTAAGAGAAAATAGGATTTTAGTACCTACCGGTAAATCCTTTTCTCCTAGTCCCTAGAGGATGTGGGCGCCCATCCCAGTGCGGACTGTTACTCGCAGTTGTAGTATTACTGGTTATATTTGTTTACACATGGGTTGTGTATTAGTTTCTTCAGCTTGTTGCTGTTGTTAATTCATACGGTTATCTGGTTCTATACTGTTCCAGTTGTACGGTATGTTGTGGTGTGGGCTGGTATGTTTCTCGCCCTTTGTTTAAACAAAAATCCTTTCCTCGAAATGTCCATCTCTCCTGGGCACAGTTCCTATAACTGATGTCTGGAGGCGGGGCATAGAGGGAGGAGCCATTTCACACCCAGTTTAAGTCTTTATAGTGTGCCCAAGCTCCTGCGGATCCCGTCTATACCCCATGGTCCTTTTGGAGTCCCCAGCATCCTCTACGGACTAGGAGAAAAGGATTTACCGGTAGGTGCTAAAATCCTATTTTTTATCTTTTGCTTATTATCCGCCTTATGGTTCCGTAGCACAGTACAAAAGGGATAGAACTGGCAGCTTGTTGCAAATGTACAAACTGATACAGACAATTTCACAACATTACATAAATACATCATTACATAATGGGTTGTTATCAAAATACTGGTGGTTGGGATCCTGGCGGTCAGAATTCTGACAGCTGAACCCCAATGCTCAGTTTGCCTATGGATCCTGGTATTTTACCCCTAACCCTTCCCCAAACCTACCCCTCCTGCAACCTAACATTGGGATTCTGGAGTTGGGATTCTGACTGTTGGAATCTGACTGCTGGGATCCTGATTACATCCTAACATAGGGGGTCATTCCGAGTTGTTCGCTCGTTATTTTTTTCTCGCAACGGAGCGATTAGTCGCTAATGCGCATGCGCAATGTCCGCAGTGCGACTGCGCCAAGTAAATTTGCTATGCAGTTAGGTTTTTTACTCACGGCATTACGAGGTTTTTTCTTCGTTCTGGTGATCGTAATGTGATTGACAGGAAGTGGGTGTTTCTGGGCGGAAACTGGACGTTTTATGGGTGTGTGTGAAAAAACGCTACCGTTTCTGGGAAAAATGCGGGAGTGGCTGGAGAAACGGAGGAGTGTCTGGGCTAACGCTGGGTGTGTTTGTGACGTCAAACCAGGAACGACAAGCACTGAACTGATCGCAGATGCAGAGTAAGTGTGGAGCTATTTAGAAACTGCTAAGAAGTGTCTATTCGCAATTCTGCTAATCTTTCGTTCGCAATTTTGATAAGCTAAGATTCACTCCCAGTAGGTGGCGGCTTAGCGTGTGCAAAGCTGCTAAAAGCAGCTTGCGAGCGAACAACTCGGAATGACCCCCATAATTATGTAGAGAAGACAAAGTGGAGAGAGGGTCTTAGTTGCAAGAGCTTACAATCTATTTGATTTAGGGAAAGAATGTTGAAGGTACTTCTGTTGCAATTTTTTCTAGAATTGCCTGGCTGTAGAGGATCTTAAAATACAGTATACAGATGTGTCCACTTGCATCTCGCCTCTCTGCCTATATTCTGTGTGTGCCTGTGGCTGTATCTGCATATGAAATGCTGTTACAGTGTTTTCCTAGAACACTGTAATGTACAATTTTGTATGCAGATACAGCCGCAGATGCACAGAGAATATAGGCATGCCGCATATCATTTAATCAGTCTGCACAGAGATGCAAATAAGATGCATTTTCTGAAAAAGAGATGCCCAACGCTAACAGAGTTGCACGGATCTGTCAGCTCACTGATGCCAGGCATCACCCGCTACGTGGCGTATTGAGGCAAGATGTGTGAGGACACTTCAGTAGGTGCTGTCTGTGAGTGGTAATACAGCCATGGGTCTAATGGCATGCTCGCTAAGTGCCCGGATACTATTTTCTGTATAAGTTTAAACAACATAAACCTTTATGCTGTAATTTGCACCTTGTTTTGGAACAGAGATAAAACAGGCTTTAGTATATACCAGCTTTTCTTTATGTTCAACAGTTGCCTAGATGTAGAATTCTGTAGGTAAAGGCCAGTACTCACGGCCCGATTTGGGAGAGATGTGTGCTGAGCGAACCGCTCAGCACACATCTCTCCCGGCGCTCAGCACAGCGCAATCTGTGCTGAGCGTGCGGGGGGAGACGGGGGGGCCGCTCATTTCACCCAGCGGGTGAAGTGAGCGACCCGATAGATTGGCCTGCATGCAGGCCAATCTAGCAGCAGCGATAGCAATGTGCGGGGCCGCGCATCGCTATCGCTGAGGGGGCTACACACGGAGCGATGTTGCTGAAAATCTAAGCAATCTAGTCAGATTGCTTAGATTATCGCTCCGTGTGTACCCCCCTTAAATGTTTGTTGTGGCTCCATCTGTCTTTTTCAGGATTTCAGTCTGGTCTTTATTTGCAATGTTATCTGAGCTGGCCATTAGCAAACCTCTTTTATTAATGCTGTTTAAAGAGAAATGGAGATAATGAACTTAATGCATGGAGTGTCAGCCCTGTGCTCACATTTCCACCCTTCTACCATCACCATTCCTGACAGGTTACAGATAACTATAGAGCTGATGTTGTGGGTTGGTTTACATACACCTGAGGGTTAGGTTGTAAGGAATTTCCCCCGCTGTTGTGTTGTAAGGTTTGGGTTAATCCTAAATCTGTTTGGTATTGTGGAAACTCCAATGACCCTATGAGATATGTGCGACCCACTAACATGTCAGCATGTGTAAGACGTAAAGGAAGTTAAAAGTATATAAAGTGTAAATGATCTAGTTACATTCAGAGCTCACAGACAAGAAGATCCTATCTGTATACAATGCATAAATGTGTGTTCTATTGTATGACCTGCAGGACGTACTAATTACTATAGGTTTTTCTGTGTGCAACTCCCTGCTTTTAATTTGGTATATAGGGCGAAGGGGTCAGTAATGTAAATTTAAATTTGATTTTGTTGTTTATTATAATGAGTCTGTATGGCGTCATGGTGTGCCCTTCAGAAGATATCCTCTGTTTGTATGAGTTCTTTAGGTATCTGTTTTATTCAAGTTTTTGGGCCTCTATGAATTATGAATAATACCTTGTTTAGTATTAATCAACTAGATCGCATCCCAGCAGGACCTCTCCATTACCTCTAGGACTGTACCTTGTGTAGTATTCATCAACTAGATCGCATCCCAGCAGGACCTCTCCATTACCTCTAGGACTTTACCTTGTGTAGTATACATCAATTAGATCGCATCCCAGCAGGACCTCTCCATTACTTGTAGGACTGTACCTTGTGTAATATTCATCAACTAGATCGCATCCCAGCAGGACCTCTCCATTACTTGTAGGACTGTACCTTGTGTAGTATACATCAATTAGATCGCATCCCAGCAGGACCTCTCCATTACCTCTAGGACTTTACCTTGTGTAGTATACATCAATTAGATCGCATCCCAGCAGGACCTCTCCATTACTTGTAGGACTGTACCTTGTGTAGTATTCATCAACTAGATCGCATCCCAGCAAGACCTCTCTATTACTTGTAGGACTGTACCTTGTGTAGTATTCATCAACTAGATCGCATCCCAGCAGGACCTCTCCATTACTTGTAGGACTGTACCTTGCATAGTATTCATCAACAAGATCGCATCCCAGCAGGACCTCTCCATTACTTGTAGGACTGTACCTTTTATAGTGTACATCAAGTAGATCGCATCCCAATAGGATCTCTCCATTACTTCTAGGACTGTACCTTGTGTAGTATTCATCAACTAGATTGCACCCCAGCAGGACCTCTCCATTACCTGTAGGACTGTACCTTGTGCATGTGTTGTAGTCATCAACTAGATTGTATCCCAGTAGGACCTCTCTATTACCTGTAGGACTATTTAGTTTTTGATCTACAAGTTACAAAACTGAATCTTGCAAACTATTTGCTGCCCTCACAACAACCATGCTTACTTTATAATTCATATTATAAGTGTCAACTGTGAGTACAAGCCTATTGTAGGTCATGAAAAAGAGCCAACACCAACTGTACCATTATTTTCATTTAATTAGAAGTTGTAGTTGGATAAGTGGCCCACACCTCTCTTCACTTTCATAGACCATAATCCCATGTGCTACAAATCATCACTTAGATCATTACACTTATTAGTTTAATTGCAACTAGCATCTCATTCTGTCATGTGCAACTTTCAGACCGTGCTGTGCAGATCAGAAGAAATGAGAATGTAAACAGCTCACCGCCACAAGATGATACCTCCAATGTTCCTGCACCAAGGTCTGACCAGAGAGAGCCTTCTGTCACAGCTGACTTTGCACCGCAACGTTTGGAGACCAGGAACACAGACTTGCATAGATGACACAGGGCATACGGAGATGACTCTAAAACAGAGATTTTGTGTACAGTATAAAGTTGTCATTTGCTGTAAGCACTGTGTTAGTGTTATATATCCATCGTAAGTCCAAGATTGTGGATAGTTGAGGGCTTAGCGTTTTTTTGCTACCAATGCTGTGAATCTGACTACTGTATATGAAGGATTATTTTACATGGGGGGGATGTGAGCATGACAGGGTAAGCAGGTTTCTAAATGTGGGGGTGGATGAAGTGAGTTTGTAATGCATACAGAACCAAATTATGGCAACATTTTAGAACAATATAGGAGAAATTAAATCCTTCGACGATGTGCTGCTGCAATATTTGGTGGCCATGTCCCTGAGAGCTAACAATAGGCGGGATGAGGTTATGTTACTGGCAGTCAGAATCCCTGCGGTCAGTATCCTAATGCCGGAATCCCGACTGCTTAAAATGCCGACACGCTTGATCCCAACATATAGGGTCTATTCCCACTTGTGGGTGTCCGCGACAGTCATAGAGTGGGAATATAACCTGTTTTGGGTGCAGCTTGCCACCGTGCCCACAGCGTGGCGAGAGCAGTGAGCCTGCAAGGGGCTCCATTGCACTCGCCACCCCGTTGGCATTCCGGCAGCATGGATCCCGGAGTCGGTATGGCTGACTGCCAGGATCCCTACCACCGGTCACGCATACCCAACCCCAACAGGCAGCACTGCAGTATTTCCTATGCAGCTCTGTGGTTTGCACTTTACGGATATTGCAAAGAATAAAATTCTCCACTATGACTTTTTTTTTTTAATAAATGTTTTAGTCTATGGCATTACTTACTATGGGGTGGTGAGAAGCTACAGTATGTAATATGGCTTTATCAGGCTGCAGAAGAAGTCAGTAGTAAAGCCAATAAACAATATCCTGTCTGGTTCAACCTAAAAGTGAAATAAAACTCTACCACTGTGATAATTGCATGTGCGGTGCTTTGTCATTTAATTGTACAAATCACACCAGACTGGTGGCAGGTTGGGTACGGGAGACGGTCAGAATACCAACAGGGCCATCCCACGGGTTAGAATCCCAATACTTTTTGAAAGGTAAGCTAATCCTACCTCTTACCTCTCCCTAACCCTCCCCTCCCCGCAGCTTAATCCTAAATCTCCCCTAGTGCCTAACTCTAACGTCCCCCCCGCAGCCTAATCCTACCCCTCCCCAGCATACTTACCTTCAGGATTCTGGCTGTTTGGATTCAGGCATCGGGATTCTGAGTGATGTCAGGCTTCCAGTGTCGGTCTTCTGACTGCCGGCATAGTGAACGTCGGGGAGCTAAATACATCCCCTGGTGGCATAACCTATGTACAGTCTGCTAGTCTGATCTGTTACACATAGTACTCCTTCCATATGTAAGAATATACATGTCATTGTTATGTAGAGCAGTGTTTATCATTTGTCCCATCAAAAAATTTGCTAGTGAAACCCAGGCCTTACATGGTGTAGTATGAAATACTAAGGGTCGGATTCAATTAGTTGTGGTTAATTACCGTGGGCTAATTGATCCCTCTGGGCTATTTAGTTAGACCCGTGATTAGATTGCTGGCTCCAGTTAACGCAGATTTCTCTGACGTCCTAGTGGATGCTGGGAACTCCGTAAGGACCATGGGGAATAGACGGCTCCGCAGGAGACTGGGCACATCTAAAGAAAGATTTAGGACTATCTGGTGTGCACTGGCTCCTCCCCCTATGACCCTCCTCCAAGCCCCAGTTAGATTTCTGTGCCCGGCTGAGCTGGATGCACACTAGGGGCTCTCCTGAGCTCCTAGAAGAAAGTATAGTTTAGGTTTTTTATTTTACAGTGAGACCTGCTGGCAACAGGCTCACTGCAGCGAGTTCGAACCACTTAAGACTGTGGATTTAAAATATCTCACGTGGAAAGTGGTCATGCTGTTGGCCCTGGCGTCGGCCAGGCGGGTTTCAGAATTGGCGGCTTTGTCTTGTAAAAGCCCTTATCTGATTTTCCATATGGATAGGGCAGAATTGAGGACTCGTCCTCAGTTTCTCCCAAAGGTGGTCTCAGCTTTTCACTTGAACCAACCTATTGTGGTGCCTGCGGCTACTAGGGACTTGGAGGATTCCAAGTTGCTGGACGTAGTCAGGGCCCTGAAAATTTATGTTTCCAGGACGGCTGGAGTCAGAAAAACTGACTCGCTGTTTATCCTGTATGCACCCACCAAGCTGGGTGCTCCTGCTTCTAAGCAGTCTATTGCGCGCTGGATTTGTAGCACTATTCAGCTGGCGCATTCTGCGGTGGGACTACCGCAGCCTAAATCTGTAAAAGCCCATTCCACAAGGAAGGTGGGCTCATCTTGGGCGGCTGCCCGAGGGGTCTCGGCTTTACAACTTTGCCGAGCTGCTACTTGGTCAGGGGCAAACACGTTTGCAAAATTCTACAAATTTGATACCCTGGCTGAGGAGGACCTGGAGTTCTCTCATTCGGTGTTGTAGAGTCGTCCGCACTCTCCCGCCCGTTTGGGAGCTTTGGTATAATCCCCATGGTCCTTACGGAGTTCCCAGCATCCACTAGGACGTCAGAGAAAATAAGAATTTACTCACCGGTAATTCTATTTCTCGTAGTCCGTAGTGGATGCTGGGCGCCCATCCCAAGTGCGGATTGTCTGCAATACTTGTAAATAGTTATTGTTACACAAATCGGGTTATTATTGCGAGCCATCTGTTCAGAGGCTCCTTTTGTTATCATACTGTTAACCGGGGTTCCTATCACGAGTTATACGTGTGATTGGTGTGGCTGGTATGAGTCTTACCCGGGATTCAAAATCCTTCCTTATTGTGTCAGCTCTTCCGGGCACAGTGTCCTAACTGAGGCTTGGAGGAGGGTCATAGGGGGAGGAGCCAGTGCACACCAGATAGTCCTAAATCTTTCTTTAGATGTGCCCAGTCTCCTGCGGAGCCGTCTATTCCCCATGGTCCTTACGGAGTTCCCAGCATCCTCTACGGACTACGAGAAATAGAATTACCGGTGAGTAAATTCTTATTTTCTGTTCTAGCCTGAGGAGGTATCGGGTATGGAGGTAAAGGGGCTCTGATTGAATAGCCCTGAGCATTAAAACCCAAGGCTATCACCCTCTTCCCCTCACGGTAAGTTACTGCTGCTAATTGAATACGGCCCTAAGTGTTCGGACTTCTGGGAGATTATGCTGCAGGCACAATGTACTACGGGCATCAGACGGGCAAGCACCTTATCTGGTATTCAGCATACTGATGTAGTGCCCACTATGAGGAACTGTTGGTCTGTATCCAGTGCACTTTGTCCAACTGTCTCATGGTCTCTGCAGCTCTTTTGAATGAGATTTATTGCAAATAACATGGTGAGTGATTCAGATATGGATGGAGAGAGCATTTCTTGGAAGCAGCAGCGATACTCAGGGTAATGCAGCAGGAGGTGTCTGGTATACAGTAAATGTCTCCTGCATGCATGTGTGATCTAGTTCTGTGTACATGGACGCAGCATCGGATCACTTGCCACCTGGCCTCGGCACCCTCAATCTCACGCCTCTGTTTTGTGAAACAGAGATCGTTGCAGCCCCCTCCATGTCCCCAAACGACTGCAGATTGCCAATTAACTGATGTCTGCAGCCATAGTACGTCCAACGATTCAGGACCCATACTGCGCATGCACAACATATTGAAGACCGGTAAATTGCGTTTTTCACAATATAGCGACCGGACCTGAAACATCCCCATAGTGCTTAACTGCCACACTTAGATTCTATTATGTAGTGTTGCAACAGGCAACCACAAAGAAGACACAGAGACGACCCCCACATAAGGGGAGGAGGGGGCGGCACACATGGGCAGTGGTACATAATTAGAGTCTCTCATGGGTATTAGGAAGTATATTCATATACTTCCTACTCACACATTAGCAAGGGGGTAAAGGCACATATTTGCCGGAGCAGTAGAGTCAGACATGGGCTGATGGGAGAAGATGCTACATGAGCAGGGGGGCAGAGTCTTACATGGGAGCTAGTCAGATAATAACTAGGGGGAAATAAAGTCAGATTTGGGCAGTGCGGAAATGGGAAGTCAAGGAAGGTGCGTGGGCTGACTGCCTGCTTTTCGGTCCAATTGAAGAAGCCAAGGGATGTGGACAATAGGAGAAGAATAGGTGGTTGTGGCGACACAGTGCACTCCAGTGGTTCTACAGGACCATGAGAGGGATTATGCTTGAAAGAGAGGGCTTCAAGATTAGCCCCTTGTGTTCTCCGTAATCCAATCCCCCAAGCGCTGATGACTCTTGAACTGTGTCTGATTCACAGCTGCCAGATATGGGCCCCATACTACAGTACCTCCCTGATGGTGGCCCTGCTTAAAATACATGTACGGAATATAAATGATAAACACACTGAATGGAACAAAGTATAACTGGATTGATACAATGAACTGAACACTTATTAAAAACATCAGTGTGTTCAGTGACATTGGAAACAATAGGTTCCATTTTCATACCTGTTACTAATGCTTGTAAAGCACAGGAAATTAACGTAAGTGGGTATAAGTTATAAAGAATTTTAAGCCTTCTCATGTTCACTAATAAAAACCAGTTCAACCTGTGTCCACCTTAATCTGTACTAAAGCGGGATATAGACTGTTTGTCCAAGTTATAGTGAAACAAACAAGCAGTAATCCTGCCTCATGAAATGCCAGCTATTACTCTATCAATCAAAAGTGCCTAAGCACAATACAAAGAAATCACTTGAGCATCATTAATCATGTTTATCCCATCTTGTGTCTACTTACATTGTCTTTCAGAGGGGTCAGAAACAGCTGATAGGGCCATTGAGCCTAGAGCCATAGGACCTGACCTAATGTAAATACACGTATAAGCTCCGCTAACATGACAAATCAGGTCAACATTCCAGCTGTCTACTGCCAACAGATATAGCTTTATGAAAAGTATCAAATATATCAGAAGTATTGGCCCAGTGCAGGAAGTCTATATGTCTGTTATAATAAGAGTAGCTTTGTTTCAGATAAGGTGATAGATTCATAGAATTGTCTCCCAATTGTGGCAAAGGGACCTATCCAATGGACCCACAAGTTCTTTTCTGCCATCCAATTCTATATTCCCCTATTGTTCTTATACAAAGAGGATGATACCATGGCCTTACTATGCCATCACATTTTGTTGTGATTGGTTGGTATTCATTGAGTATACAGTACACTACTGATGGATTACTCGACAGCCACTTATAGATTGTCAAAGTCAACGGAACACCATCATGGTACCCCCCCAGTGGTAGAAGGGAAATCACTGCATCTACTGGCTTCCCCGGAAGCATTCTGCCTATTGGCTGGGTTGCCATTAAAAATTGTGGAGCCCAGAAACAATTAAACAGGCAGAGTCATTCACCTTCTCCCCCCTTCCCCTTTTACAAATCCTCTGAACTCCTCAAATACCATAAGACATTCCTACAGGCCCCTTAGATACTCTACATACCTCCCCACGTGCCTTACTTGCTCATCAGATCTATCCCACAAGATGTGAGTGTGAAGACACAGCACCACAACATGAGCTTCAAGAGATGCTCTGCATTCTGGGCCCTAATTGCTGCAGCCCTCTGGACCTTATTGCAGTTGATATTAGGTAATAGTCTCAATATTGCAACTTCTGTCACCCAGAAACCACCATGATGTCTGTTAATAAATAATCCAATAAAAATCTCATCATAATCAAACACAGGGGTGGATTGGGCCACTAGGATAGTGGGAAAGCTCCCGCTTGGCTGGTCCCATCCTCTTCTCTGGGGCCGGCTTACACTACTTGCCAAGCTGGCTCACATTGCCTGCTTTCTTGAGTCATTTCATGTGTCCACCAGGCCAACGGTCATGCTTCCAGGATTTGCGTTCCTCTGAGGAACACAAGCCGGAAGCTGTCATCTGGTTCGTCTAGTGTGCACTTACGGGTGTCGTTAGTCGGGACTCCTGGATCGGATGCACACCGCAGTTATCCATGGCTGGGTGTTGAAACTGGGGAACCACTGCCTGAGGGAAGGTGTGTCAGTCACTAGAGAGCAGCCCCCTGGTTCCTGGAGGTGCCACTGTCACCGTCAGAGAGAAGATTGCAGCACTACTTACACCATTGGTAATTAGCATCGCTCGTGGTGGACACCTGGCACAGCCCAGATACTTACGCTACTAACAGAGGACAACGGGAGCCGCTGTTCAATAAGTAAGTTAGTACTAAACGAGATAAGCTTACTTGATCTGTAATATATATTAAGGTAAAATTGCCCAAACAAAGGACATCCGGTTCATATATAAGGAGGATTATGCACTGATTTTTTACACTGTTTAAATACTGTTTCTCCTTCGTCCTAGAGGATGCTTGGGACTCCAAAAGGACCATGGGGTATAGACGGGATCTGCAGGAGACATGGGCACTTTAAGACTTTAAATGGGTGTGAACTGGCTCCTCCCTCTATGCCCCTCCTCCAGACCTCAGTTAGATTCTGTGCCCAGAGAGACTGGACACACACTAGGGGAGCTCTACAGAGTTTCTCTAGAAAATACTTTTGTTAGGTTTATTATTTTCAGGGAGAACTGCTGGCAACAGGCTCCCTGCTTCGTGGGACTGAGGGGAGAGAAGCAGACCTACTTCTGTGAGTTCAAAGGCTCTGCTTCTTAGGCTACTGGACACCATTAGCTCCAGAGTGTCCGATCACTTGGTGCGCCTAGCTGCTCGTTCCCGGAGCCGCGCCGCCGTCCCCCTCACAGAGCCTGAAAGAGAAGCCGGGTGAGTAGCAGAAGCAAGAAGACTTTAGAGGCGGCAGAAGACTTCTGATCTTCGGAGGTACCGCGCAGCGGTCACGCTGCGCGCCATTGCTCCCACACACTAACGGCACTATATTGGTGCAGGGCGCAGGGGGGGCGCCCTGGGCAGCAATTAAACCTTGTATGGGGACTGGCACGACACAGTGCATAGGCACTGTATACAGACCCCCGCCAGTATAAATAAAAGCAGGACACAAGCGCGCCATGTAGGGGGCGGGGCTTCATCCTCCAGCTCTAATCAGCGCCATTTTCTCTTCACAGCAAGCTGCAGAGACGCTGGTCCTGGCCCTTCACTTCACTTCACTTCTGTCTCACAGCATATTTGGTGTTGTATTTATTTACATATAAAAGCGCTGCTAGGTCTTGGGTTTTGTATATTCTTTCAGACCGGGTGAGGCGCTGGGTGTGAGCTGGCAAACTCCTTTTCTGTCTCTCTGAAGGGCCTTACTGTGGGTCTGTCCCCTATAGCACAGTGTGATAGTGGGTGTTGGTACACGATTGGTGACATGTCTGAGGCTGGGTGCTCTTCCCAGGAGGAGGCTGGTGCGGGGGCAGAACAGAATGTGGGAGTGACTCCGTCGGCACCGCCGACTGCTGATTGGGTAGCTATGTGGAATGTTTTAAATGCAAGTGTGGCTTTGTTACATAAGAGATTAGACAAATCTGAGTCTCAGAACCAAGCGTGGAGACAATCCATGGGAGATGTTTTGTCACAAACTCAGACTTCAGGGTCACAGAAACGAACATTTACCCAGATAGCAGATACAGATACCGACACGGATTCGGACTCCAGTGTCGACTATAATGATGCCAAGTTGAACCCCAAGCTGGCTAAGAGCATTCAGTACATGATTGTGGCGATAAAGGAAATGTTACATATCACTGAGGACCCCGCTGTCCCTGAGATAAGGGTCTGTATGTTTAAAGGAAAGAAACCTGAGGTAATGTTTCCTCCCTCTCATGAACTTAACGCTCTTTTTGAAAAGGCTTGGGAAGCTCCTGACAAAAAGTGGCTGATTCCCAGGAGAATTTCTATGGCATACCCATTTCCCTCTGAGGATAGGTTAGGGTGGGAGTCGACTCCCATGGTGACAAAGCTCTAGCGTGATTGTCCAAGAAGGTGGCGCTACCATCCCCTGACACAGCAGCCCTTAAAGATCCTGCAGATCGTAAACAGGAAACTACCTTGAAATCTATTTATGTCACTACGGGTACGTTGCTCAGGCCGGCCGTAGCATCGGCATGGGTGAGTAGCGCGATTGAAAAATGGGCAGATAACTTGTCATCTGACATAGACACCCTGGATAGGGATAGCATGCTTTTGACGCTGGGTCATATCAAGAACGCTGCAGTCTATTTAGAAAAATGCGTTTAGCAGGAATATCTGAGACAATTTTAGTTAATTTTTATTCTTGTATTATTGAAAGCGTGCTTACATATGGTATTTCTGTCTGGTATGGAAACTGTAAGGTAGCAGAGCGTGAATCGCTTGACAGAATTGTTAAAACTGCTGGAAGAATAGTTGGTTTATCATTGCCAAATATCCAATCCATTTATGAAAAGAGGCTCCTTAAGAAGGCCAGGAGTATATTGAATGACGTAACCCACCCCAATTATGGGGTATTTACCCTGCTTCCTTCTAATTTACGTTATAGATCTTTGTTGTGTAAGACCATTCGGTTGAGGCACAGTTTTTTCCCTAGGGCAATTAATATGCTTAATGGTTTAGGGGGTAGATAGGAGCGTAGTACCTGCTTATGTGTCTATCTGTGTTCCTACGGCTTTTATAAATATCTTAAAAATATTTTATGGTGTTGTACTTGTGAACTCTGTCTCACTCATACGGAAATCTCATTGTTTGTTCATACGTGAATATTTAATGATAATAAATTCAATTCAATTCAATATTGGCCTCTTGGGATCAAGGGCCAATGCCATGGCAATCTCGGCTAGGAGGGCGTTGTGGACTCATCAATGGAATGGGGATGCTGATTCTAAAAAGGCTATGGAGGCTTTGACCTATAAAGGTGGAGTTTTGTTTGGTGAGGTCCTCGCGGACCTGGTTTCTGCAGCTACCGCGGGTAAGTCTTCTTTTCTGCCTTTTATCCCTCCACAGCAAAAGAAAACGCCTCACTATCAGATGCAGTCCTTTCGGTCTAATAAATTCAAAAAAGGACGAGGGTCCTCCTTACTTGCTGATAGAGGCAAGGGAAGGGGAAAAAGATCGCCGACTGTGGCAAGCTCCCAGGAGCAGAAGTCCTCCCCGGCTTCTGCTAAGTCCACCGCATGACGCTGGGGCTCCCATGCGGGAGTCCGCACCAATGGGGGCGCGTATTCAGCTCTTCAGTCAGGTCTGGGTTCACTTGGGTCTGGATCCTTGGGTGCTGGAAATTGTGACCCAAGGATACAAACTGGAGTTTCAAGACGTGCCCCCACACCGATTTTTCAAATCGGCCTTGCCAGCTTCTCTTCCAGAAAGGGAGGTAGTATGTGCTGCAATACACAAGCTGTGTCAGCAGCAAGTCGTTGTCGCGGTACCCCCGTCACAACGGGGGGGAAGGGTTTTATTCAAGCCTATTCGTGGTCCCGAAGCCGGATGGCTCGGTCAGACCGATTCTGAACTTAAAATCCCTCAATCTGTTTTTAAAAAGATTCAAATTCAAGATGGAATCTCTCCGAGCAGTGATCTCCAGTCTGGAAGGGGGGATTTTATGGTGTCAGTCGACATAAAGGATGCTTACCTGCATGTCACCATATATCCTCCTCATCAGGTGTACCTGAGGTTCGCTGCTCAGGATTGTCATTACCAGTTTCAGATGTTGCCGTTTGGTCTTTCCACGGCCCCGAGGATTTTCACCAAGGTAATGGCGGAAATGATGGTGCTCCTGCGCAAGCAAGGGGTCACAATTATCCCGAACTTGGACGATCTCCTGGTAAAGGCGAGATCAAAGGAGCAGTTACTAAAAAACGTTGCACTCTCCCTGACAGTTCTGCAACAACATGGCTGGCTCCTAAATTTGCCAAAGTCACAGTTGATTCCAACAACACGGCTGTCGTTCTTGGGCATGATTCTGGACACGGTACTACAGAGAATTTTTCTCCCGGTGGAAAAAGCACTGGAAATCCAGAACATGGTCAAGGGAATTCTGAAACCGGCAAGGGTGTCGATTCATCAATGCACTCGAGTGCTGGGGAAGATGTTGGCGGCTTACGAGGCCATCCCGTTTGGCAGGTTTCATGCCAGAGTTGTTCAGTGGGACCTGTTGGACAAGTGGTCCGTGTCCCATCTGCTCATGCACCGGAACATATTCCTATCTCCCAGGGCCAGGATTTCTCTCCTGTGGTGGCTCCAAAGTTCTCACCTCCTAGAGGGTCGCAGGTTCGGGATCCAAGATTGGATCCTGGTGACCACGGATGCGAGTCTCCGAGGTTGGGGAGCGGTCACACAGGGGGAAAATTTCCAGGGAAAATGGTCGAGCCAAGAAGTTTGTCTACACATAAACATTCTGGAATTAAGGGCCATTTACAACGGCCTTGTACAAGCGGAACATCTGCTTCGCGGCCTACTCGTTCTGATTCAGTCGGACAACATAACAGCGTTGGCGCACGTAAACCGCCAAGGTGGAACAAGGAGCAGAGCGGCGATGGCGGAGGCCACAAGGATTCTTCGCTGGGCGGAAAAACATACAAGCGCTCTGTCAGCGGTCTTCATGCCAGGCGTGGACAACTGGGAAGCAGACTTCCTCAGCAGACACGATCTCCATCCAGGAGAGTGGGGTCTTCATCAAGAGGTCTTTGCAGAAGTGACAAGTCGTTGGGGACTTCCTCAAATAGACATGATGGCGTCTCGCCTCAACAAGAAGCTTCAGATTTATTGTTCCAGGTCGAAGGACCCTCAAGCGATAGCAGTGGACGCACTAGTGACACCGTGGGTGTTTCAGTCGGTCTATGTGTTCCCTCCACTTCCACTCATCCCAAAGGTGATAAGGATCATAAGAAGAACAAGGGTTCAGGCAATACTCGTTGTTCCAGATTGGCCACGGCGGGCCTGGTATCCGGATCTTCAGGAATTGCTCATAGGAGATACCTGGCCTCTTCCTCTAAGAGAGGATCTGTTACAGCAGGGGCCGTGCGTGTTCCAGGATTTACCGCGGTTGCGTTTGACGGCATGGCGGTTGAACGCCAAATCTTAGCTCGAAAGGGTATTCCCGGAGAGGTTATCCCCACTCTACTGAAAGCTAGAAAGGAGGTGACGGCGAAGCATTACCACCGTATTTGGAGAAAATATGTGTCTTGGTGTGAATCCAAGAAGGCTCCTACGGAACAATTTCAGCTGGGTCGGTTTCTCCATTTTTTTCAAGCTGGTGTGGAAGCGGGCCTAAAGTTAGGATCTATTAAAGTGCAGATTTCGGCCTTATCAATTTTCTTTCAAAGGGAATTGGCCTTGCTTCCAAAAGTACAGACTTTCGTGAAGGGCGTGCTGCACATCCAACCTCCATTTGTGCTCCCAGTGGCACCATGGGACCTTAACGTGGTATTACAGTTCCTTACGTCACATTGGTTTGAACCTTTACAAAAGGTTGAGTTGAAATTTCTCACTTGGAAAGTGGTCATGCTATTGGCCTTGGTGTCCGCGAGGCGGGTGTCGGAATTGGCGGCTTTGTCTCACAAAAACCCCTATTTGGTTTTCCATGTAGATAGAGCGGAATTGAGGACTCGTCAACAATTCCTCCCAAAGGTGGTTTCTTCGTTTCATATGAACCAACCTATTGTAGTTCCTGTGGCTTCTGAAGCCTTGGGTGATTCAAAGTCTCTCAATGTGGTCAGAGCTTTGAAAATTTATGTAGCCAGAACGGCTCGTATCAGAAAAACTGAGGCGCTGTTTGTCCTGTATGCTTCCAACAAAATTGGGGCTCCTGCTTCTAAGCAGACTATTGCACGCTGGATTTGTAATATGATATCAGCATGCTCATTCTACGACTGGTTTGCCGTTACCGAAATCGGTGAAAGCCCATTCCACTAGGTTAGGTGGGCTCGTCTTGGGCGGCTGCCCGGGGTGTCTCGGCGTTACAACTTTGCCGAGCAGCTAATTGGTCGGGTTCAAACACTTTTGCAAAATTCTACAAGTTTGATACCCTGGCTGATGAGGACCTCATGGGGGTCATTCCGAGTTGTTCGCTCGGTAAAAATCTTCGCATCGCAGCGATTTTCCGCTTAATGCGCATGCGCAATGTCCGCACTGCGACTGCGCTAAGTAAATTTGCTATGCACTTAGGAATTTTACTCACGGCATTTTCATCGTTCTGGCGATCGTAATGTGATTGACAGGAAATGGGTGTTACTGGGCGGAAACAGGCCGTTTTATGGGCGTGTGGGAAAAAACGCTACCGTTTCCGGAAAAAACGCAGGAGTGGCTGGAGAAACGGGGGAGTGTCTGGGCGAACGCTGGGTGTGTTTGTGACGTCAAACCAGGAACGACAAGCAGTGAAATGATCGCAGATGCCGAGTAAGTCTGAAGCTACTCAGAAACTGCTACGAGGTGTGTTATCGCAATACAGGTTGAGTCTCCCTTATCCAAAATGCTTGGGACCAGAGTTATTTTGGATATGGGATTTTTCCGTATTTTGGAATAATTGCATACCATAATGAGATATCATGGTGATGGGACCTAAATCTAAGCATAGAATGCATTTATGTTACATATACACCTTATACACACAGCCTGAAGGTCATTTTAGCCAATATTTTTTATAACTTTGTGCATTAAACAAAGTGTGTGTACATTCACACAATTCATTTATGTTTCATATACACCTTATACACACAGCCTGAAGGTCATTTAATACAATATTTTTAATAACTTTGTGTATTAAACAAAGTTTGTGTACATTGAGCCATCAGAAAACAAAGGTTTCACTATCTCACTCTCACTCAAAAAAGTCCGTATTTCGGAATATTCCGTATTTCGGAATATTTGGATATGGGATACTCAACCTGTATTGCGAATACATCGTTCGCAATTTTAAGATGCTAAGATTCACTCCCAGTAGGCGGCGGCTTAGCATGAGCAAATCTGCTAAAATTCACTTGCGAGCGAACAACTCGGAATGACCCCCCATGTTTGCTCAATCGGTGCTGCAGAGTCATCCGCACTCTCCAGCCCGGTCTGGAGCTTTGGTATAAACCCCACGGTCCTTTTGGAGTCCCCAGCATCCTCTAGGACGAAGGAGAAAATAGGATTTTAATACCTACCGGTAAATCCTTTTCTCTTAGTACGTAGAGGATGCTGGGCGCCCGTCCCAGTGCGGACTCTATCTGCAGTACTTGTTATTAGTTATTGCTTTTGTTACACAAAGGTTGTGTTTGGTTCAATCAGCCTGTTGCTGATTTTTTGGTTCATGCTGTTAACTGGTTAGTTAAATGCCATGTTGTACGGTGTGTTGTGGTGTGAGCTGGTATGTGCCTCACCCTTAGTTAACAAAAATCCTTTCCTCGAAATGTCCGTCTCCCTGGGCACAGTTCCTATAACTGAGGTCTGGAGGAGGGGCATAGAGGGAGGAGCCAGTTCACACCCATTTAAAGTCTTAAAGTGCCCATGTCTCCTGCGGATCCCGTCTATACCCCATGGTCCTTTTCGAGTCCCCAGCATCCTCTACGGACTAAGAGAAAAGGATTTACCGGTAGGAATTAAAATCCTATTTTTTACGATTGATGCTGTTTTAAGGAACTCTCCTGTGTCTAATCATGTGAAGCTTTTTCATACTCTTTTTTATTATTTATTTAATTTATTAATAGATTCTTATATAACTCAGCATATTTAATTGCGCTTTACAATTAGAACAACAGTAACTTAACAAACTGGGCAAAAAAACAGACAGACATAGAGGCAGGAAGGCCCTGCTCGTAAGCTTACAATCTGTATGGAAATAGGCATTGATAGACAAGGATAGATGCTACCTATTGCATAATGGTCCACCAGATTGCAAAGGGTCTTAATGGGTTGTATGATATGATCACCCAGCAATGTTAGAAAAGGGTCAGGAGGGTGTGAGAGTAAAGAAAGACAAAATATGTGAGGTTATGTGTTCTGTACTGCAGGGACGTGCAGTCAGGGGAGGCAGTGTAATGGGCAGTAAAAAGGCCATTAAAAAATGCAGTGTAAGCGGCAGTAGTATGAGTGCCTCAGTGACAGGGGCGTGCTTGCAGCCCATGTGAATGCACACCCCTGTCACTGAGGCAGAAATGATTGGGCACCAGATGGAGCTCTCCCTAGGGTCCAGCTCACCACTTCACTGGGACTGACTGACTCTATTGCACATAACTCTGCTTGAGAGAGGCCCCTGCACGTGTTCCCCTGCACCGCTCCTCTCTTTCATCGCCACTGGAAGCTAGGGGTTACAGTAGCTGCACTTACGGCCTGCCCTACCATTCATCCAGGTAAGGCGTCACACTTTGAGGGAACCGCTGCCTGACAGACCCTTCCCCAGCTGCCTCGGACACTGTCAGTGCCCCCCTTCTCTCCAGCGTCCTCGTCCTCATGAACCAAGCACTCTGCCCCTCCAGGTCAGTGCCCACACTGCTCTGGTCAGCAGCGCAGAGAGCCGGCCGATGTGTGTGCTGTGTGGATATCCCACCATCTCCTGGACAGGAAGGGAGGCGGGTAACTGCGTGTGTGCCAGGATATGGGGGGAAGGGGGAGATGAATTACTGCATATGTGCCAGAGAAAAAAGGGGGAGGAGTGATTACTGTGTGTGCGCCAGGGTATGGGGGGGATGATCACTGCGTTTGTGCCAGGGTACGGGGGGGGGAGTTGTAATTACTGCGTGTGTGCCAGGGTATGGGGGGATTACTGCGTGTCTGCCAGGTTATAGGAGGTGATTACTGCATGTGTGCCAGGGTATGGGGGGGGGTGATCACTGTGTGTGCCAGTGTATGGGGGGGTGATCACTGCGTTTGTGCCTTGGTACGGGGGGGGGGGGGAGTTGTAATTACTGCGTGTCTGCCAGGGTATTGGGGGGGGGATTACTGCGCGTGTGCCAGGTTATAGGGGGTGATTACTGCATGTGTTCCAGGGTATGGGGGGGGGGATTGATTACTGCGTGTGTGCCAGGTTATGGGGGGATTACTGTGTGTGTGTGCCAGGGTATGGGACGGTGATTACTGCGTGTGTGCCAGATTATAGGGGGAGATTACTGTGTGTGTGCCAGGGTATGGAAGGGTGATTACTGCGTGTACGCCAGTGTATGGGGGGGGGGGATTACTTTGTGTGTGCCAGGGTATGAGAGGAGGATTACTGCATGTGTGCTGGTTATAGTGGGTGATTACTGCGTGTGTGCCAGGGTATGGGAGGGTGATTACTGCGTGTGTGCCAGGGTATGGGAGGGTGATTACTGCGTGTGCGCCAGGGTATGGGGGGGATTACTTCGTGTGTGCCAGGTTATGAGAGGAGGGTTACTGCGTGTGTGCCGGTTATAGGGGGTGATTACTGCGTGTGTGCCAGCGTATGAGGGGGTGATTACTGCGTGTGTGCCAGGGTATGGGAGGTTGATTACTGCGTGTGTGCCAGGGTATGGGGGGGGGGGGGGATTACTGTGTGTGTGCCAGGGTATGGGAGGGTGATTACTGCGTGTGTGCCAGGTTATAGGGGGAGATTACTGCGTGTGTGCCAGGGTATGGGGGGGGGGGTGATTACTGCGTGTGTGCCAGGGTATGAGGGAATGATTACTGCGTGTGTGCCATGGTATGGGGGGGTGATTACTAGTGATGTGCATCGGACATTTTTCGGGTTTTGTGTTTTGGTTTTGGATTCGGTTCTGCGGCCGTGTTTTGGATTCGGACGCATTTTGGCAAAACCTCACCAATTTTTTTTGTCGGATTCGGGTGTGTTTTGGATTCGGGTGTTTTTTACAAAAAAAACTAAAAAACAGCTTAAATCATAGAATTTGGGGGTCATTTTGATCCCATAGTTTTATTAACCTCAATAACCATAATTTCCACTCATTTCCAGTCTATTCTGAACACCTCACACCTCACAATATTATTTTTAGTCCTAAAATTTGCACCGAGGTCGCTGGATGGCTAAGCTAAGCGACACAAGTGGCCGACACAAACACCTGGCCCATCTAGGAGTGGCACTGCAGTGTCAGGCAGGATGGCACTTCAAAAAAATAGTCCCCAAACAGCACATGATGCAAAGAAAAAAAGAGGCGCACCAAGGTCGCTCTGTGACTAAGCTAAGCGACACAAGTGGCCGACACAAACACCTGGCCCATCTAGGAGTGGCACTGCAGTGTCAGGCAGGATGGCACTTCAAAAAAATAGTCCCCAAACAGCACATGATGCAAAGAAAAAAAGAGGCGCACCAAGGTCGCTCTGTGACTAAGCTAAGCGACACAAGTGGCCGACACAAACACCTGGCCCATCTAGGAGTGGCACTGCAGTGTCAGGCAGGATGGCACTTCAAAAAAATTGTCCCCAAACAGCACATGATGCAAAGAAAAAAAGAGGCGCACCAAGGTCGCTGTGTGACTAAGCTAAGCGACACAAGTGGCCGACACAAACACCTGGCCCATCTAGGAGTGGCACTGCAGTGTCAGGCAGGATGGCACTTCAAAAAAATTGTCCCCAAACAGCACATGATGCAAAGAAAAATTAAAGAAAAAAGAGGTGCAAGATGGAATTGTCCTTGGGCCCTCCCACCCACCCTTATGTTGTATAAACAGGACATGCACACTTTAACCAACCCATCATTTCAGCGACAGGGTCTGCCACACGACTGTGACTGAAATGACTGGTTGGTTTGGGCCCCCACCAAAAAAAGAAGCAATCAATCTCTCCTTGCACAAACTGGCTCTACAGAGGCAAGATGTCCACCTCATCATCATCCTCCGATTCCTCACCCCTTTCACTGTGTACATCCCCCTCCTCACAGATTATTAATTCGTCCCCACTGGAATCCACCATCTCAGGTCCCTGTGTACTTTGTGGAGGCAATTGCTGCTGGTGAATGTCTCCACGGAGGAAATGATTATAATTCATTTTGATGAACATCATCTTCTCCACATTTTCTGGAAGTAACCTCGTACGCCGATTGCTGACAAGGTGAGCGGCTGCACTAAACACTCTTTTGGAGTACACACTGGAGGGAGGGCAACTTAGGTAGAATAAAGCGAGTTTGTGCAAGGGCCTCCAAATTGCCTCTTTTTCCTGCCAGTATACGTACGGACTGTCTGACGTGCCTACTTGGATGCGGTCACTCATATAATCCTCCACCATTCTTTCAATGGTGAGAGAATCATATGAAGTGACAGTAGACGACATGTCAGTAATCGTTGGCAGGTCCTTCAGTCCGGACCAGATGTCAGCACTCGCTCCAGACTGCCCTGCATCACCGCCAGCGGGTGGGCTCGGAATTCTTAGCCTTTTCCTCGCACCCCCAGTTGCGGGAGAATGTGAAGGAGGAGATGTTGACGGGTCACGTTCCGCTTGACTTGACAATTTTCTCACCAGCAGGTCTTTGAACCTCTGCAGACTCGTGTCTGCCGGAAAGAGAGATACAACGTAGGTTTTAAATCTAGGATCGAGCACGGTGGCCAAAATGTAGTGCTCTGATTTCAACAGATTGACCACCCGTGAATCCTGGTTAAGCGAATTAAGGGCTCCATCCACAAGTCCCACATGCCTAGCGGAATCGCTCTGTTTTAGCTCCTCCTTCAATGTCTCCAGCTTCTTCTGCAAAAGCCTGATGAGGGGAATGACCTGACTCAGGCTGGCAGTGTCTGAACTGACTTCACGTGTGGCAAGTTCAAAGGGTTGCAGAACCTTGCACAACGTTGAAATCATTCTCCACTGCGCTTGAGTCAGGTGCATTCCCCCTCCTTTGCCTATATCGTGGGCAGATGTATAGGCTTGAATGGCCTTTTGCTGCTCCTCCATCCTCTGTAGCATATAGAGGGTTGAATTCCACCTCGTTACCACCTCTTGCTTCAGATGATGGCAGGGCAGGTTCAGGAATGTTTGGTGGTGCTCCAGTCTTCTGTACGCGGTGGCTGAATGCCGAAAGTGGCCCGCAATTCTTCGGGCCACCGACAGCATCTCTTGCACGCCCCTGTCGTTTTTTAAATAATTCTGCACCACCAAATTCAATGTATGTGCAAAACATGGGACGTGCTGGAATTTGCCCAGATGTAATGCACGCATAATATTGCTGGCATTGTCCGATGTCACAAATCCACAGGAGAGTCCAATTGGGGTAAGCCATTCTGCGATGATCTTCCTCAGTTTCCGTAAGAGGTTGTCAGCTGTGTGCCTCTTTTGGAAAGCGGTGATACAAAGCGTAGCCTGCCTAGGAACGAGTTGGCGTTTGCGAGATGCTGCTACTGGTGCCGCCGCTGCTGTTCTTGCTGCGGGAGGCAATACATCTACCCAGTGGGCTGTCACAGTCATATAGTCCTGAGTCTGCCCTGCTCCACTTGTCCACATGTCCGTGGTTAAGTGGACATTGCGTACAACTGCATTTTTTAGGACACTGGTGAGTCTTTTTCTGAGGTCTGCGTACATTTTCGGTATCGCCTGCCTAGAGAAATGGAACCTAGATGGTATTTGGTACCGGGGACACAGTACCTCAATCAAGTCTCTAGTTGCCTCTGAATTAACGGTGGATACCGGAACCACGTTTCTCACCGCCCAGGCTGCCAAGGCCTGAGTTATCTGCTTTGCAGCAGGATGACTGCTGTGATATTTCATCTTCCTCGCAAAGGACTGTTGGACAGTCAATTGCTTACTGGAAGTAGTACAAGTGGTCTTCCGACTTCCCCTCTGGGATGACGATCGACTCCCAGCAGCTACAACAGCAGCGCCAGCAGCAGTAGGCGTTACACTCAAGGATGCATCGGAGGAATCCCAGGCAGGAGAGGACTCGTCAGACTTGCCAGTGACATGGCCTGCAGGACTATTGGCTTTCCTGGGTAAGGAGGAAATTGACACTGAGGGAGTTGGTGGTGTGGTTTGCAGGAGCTTATTTTATTTATTTATTTATTAACAGTTTCTTATATAGCGCAGCATATTCCGTTGCGCTTTACAATTAGAACAACAGTAATAGAACAAAACTGGGTAAAAACAGACAGACAGAGGTAGGAAGGCCCTGCTCGCAAGCTTACAATCTATAGGGAGCTTGGTTACAAGAGGAAGGGATTTAGTGGTCAGTGGACTGCTTCCGCTGTCACCCAAAGTTTTTGAACTTGTCACTGACTTATGATGAATGCGCTGCATGTGACGTATAAGGGAGGATGTTCCGAGGTGGTTAACGTCCTTACCCCTACTTATTACAGCTTGACAAAGGCAACACACGGCTCGACACCTGTTGTCTGCATTTGTGTTGAAATAATTCCACACCGAAGAGCTGATTTTTTTTGTATTTTGACCAGGCATGTCAATGGCCATATTCGTCCCACGGACAACAGGTGTCTCCCCGGGTGCCTGACTTAAACAAACCACTTCGACCTCAAGAATCCTCCTTGTCAATTTCCTCCCCAGCGCCAGCAACACCCATATCCTCATCCTGGTGTACTTCAACAGTGACATCTTCAATTTGACTATCATGAACTGGACTGCGGGTGCTCCTTCCAGCACTTGCAGGGGGCGTGCAAATGGTGGAAGGCGCAAGCTCTTCCCGTCCAGTGTTGGGAAGGTCAGGCATTGTAACCGACACAATTGGACTCTCCTTGGGTATTTGTGATTTAGAAGAACGCACAGTTCTTTGCTGTGCTTTTGCCAGCTTAAGTCTTTTCATTTTTCTAGCGAGAGGATGAGTGCTTCCATCCTCATGTGAAGCTGAACCACTAGCCATGAACATAGGCCAGGGCCTCAGCCGTTCCTTGCCACTCCGTGTCGTAAATGGCATATTGGCAAGTTTACGCTTCTCCTCAGACGCTTTTAATTTTGATTTCTCTAACGTCCTAAGTGGATGCTGGGGACTCCGTCAGGACCATGGGGTTTAGCGGCTCCGCAGGAGACAGGGCACAATAATAAAAGCTTTAGGATCAGGTGGTGTGCACTGGCTCCTCCCCCTATGACCCTCCTCCAAGCCTCAGTTAGATCTTTGTGCCCGGCCGAGAAGGGTGCAATCTAGGTGGCTCTCCTGAGCTGCTTAGAATAAAAGTTTAAGTTAGGTTTTTTATTTTCAGTGAGTCCTGCTGGCAACAGGCTCACTGCTACGAGGGACTTAGGGGAGAGAAGTAAACTCACCTGCGTGCAGGATGGATTTGCTTCTTAGGCTACTGGACACCATTAGCTCCAGAGGGAGTCGGAACACAGGTCTCACCCTGGGGTTCGTCCCGGAGCCGTGCCGCCGACCCCCCTTGCAGATGCCGAAGTTGAAGAGGTCCAGAGGTCCAGAAACAGGCGGCAGAAGACTTTCAGTCTTCATAAGGTAGCGCACAGCACTGCAGCTGTGCGCCATTGTTGTCAGCACACTTCATACCAGCGGTCACTGAGGGTGCAGGGCGCTGGGGGGGGCGCCCTGGGCAGCAATGTATTATACCTTTTTTATGGCTAAAATACATCACATATAGCCCTTGAGGCTATATGGATGTATTTAACCCCTGCCAGATCTCACAAACTCCGGGAGAAGAGCCCGCCGTTTTAGGGGGCGGGGCCTATTCTCCTCAGCACACGGCGCCATTTTCCTGCTCAGCTCTGCTGTGAGGAAGGCTCCCAGGCTCTCCCCTGCACTGCACTACAGAAACAGGGTTAAAACAGAGAGGGGGGGCACTTATTTGGCGATATGATTACATATGTGAAAATGCTATAAGGGAAAACACTTGTATAAGGGGTTGTCCCTGTATAAATTATAGCGTTTTTGGTGTGTGCTGGCAAACTCTCCCTCTGTCTCCCCAAAGGGCTAGTGGGGTCCTGTCCTCTATTAGAGCATTCCCTGTGTGTGTGCTGTGTGTCGGTACGTGTGTGTCGACATGTAGGAGGACGATGTTGGTGAGGAGGCGGAGCAAATTGCCTGTATTGGTGATGTCACTCTCTAGGGAGTCGACACCGGAATGGATGGCTTATTTAGGAATTACGTGATAATGTCAACACGATGCAAGGTCGGTTGACGACATGAGATGGCCGGCAAACAAATTAGTACCTGTCCAGGCGTCTCAGACACCGTCAGGGGCTTGTAAAAACGCCCATTTACCTCAGTTGGTCGACACAGACACAGACACGGACACTGACTTCAGTGTCGACGGTGAAGAAACAAACGTATTTTCCTTTAGGGCCACACGTTACATGTTAAGGGCAATGAAGGAGGTGTTACATATTTCTGATACTACAAGTACCACAAATAAGGGTATTATGTAGGGTGGGAATAATCTACTTGTAGTTTTTTCCTGAATCAGATAAATTAAAGTGTGTGATGATACGTGGGTTTCCTCCGATAGAAAATTATTGGAGGTATACCCTTTCCCGCCAGAAGTGAGGGCGAGTTGGGAAACACACCTTAGAGTGGATAAGGCGCTCACACGCTTATAAAAACAAGTGGCGTTACCGTCTCCAGATACGGCCGCCCTCAAAGAGCCAGCTGATAGGAAGCTGAAAAATATCCTAAAAAGTATATACACACATACTGGTGTTATACTACGACCAGCAATCGCCTCAGCCTGGATGTGCAGCGCTGGGGGGGCTTGGTCGGATTTCCTGACTGAAAATATTGATACCCTTGACAGGAACAATATTTTATTGACTATAGAGCATTTTAAGGATGCATTTCTATATATGCGAGATGCGCATTCTGGCATCAAGAGTAGATGTGATGTCCATATCTGCCAGACGATGTTTATAGACATGACAGTGGTCAGGTGATGCAGATTCCAGACGGCACATGGAAGTATTGCCGTATAAAGGGGCGGTCCATCGGACCTGGTGGCCATGGCAACAGCTGGAAAATCCACTTTTGTTACCCCAAGTCACATCTCAGCAAAAAAGGACACAGTCTTTTCAGTCTCAGTCCTTTCGTACCCATAAAGGCAGGCGGGCAAAAGGCCAGTCATATCTGCCCAGGGTTAGAGGAAAGGGAAGAAGACTGCAGCAGGCAGCCCATTCCCAGGAACAGAAGTCCTCCACAGCTTCTGCCAAGACCGCAGCATGACGCTGGGGCCATACAAGCGGACTCAGGTGCGGTGGGGGGTCATCTCAAGAGATTCAGCACGCAGTGGGCTCACTCGCAAGTGGACTCCTGGATCCTAAACGTAGTATCCCAGGTGTACATTGGAAATTCGAGACGTCTTCCCCTCACAAGTTCCTGAAGTCTGCTTTACCAACGTCTCCCTCCGACAGGGAGGCAGTATTGGGAAAAAAATTCACAGGCTGTATTCCCAGCAGGTGATAATCAAAGTACCCCTCCTACAACAAGGGAAGGGGTATTATTCCACACTATATTGTGGTACTGAAGCCAAACGGCTCGGTGAGATCTAAAAGATTTGAACAATTACATACAAGGGTTCAAATCAAGATGGAGTCATTCAGAGCAGTGATAGCGAACCAGGACGATATGGTGTCACTGGATATCAGGGACGCTTACCTACATGTCCAAATTTTGCCCTTCTCACCAAGGGTATCTCAGGTTCGTGGTACAGAACTGTCACTATCAGTTCAGACGCTGCCGTTTGGATTGTCCACGGCACCCCGGGTCTTTACCATGGTAATGGCCGAAATGATGATTCTTCCTAAAAGAAATATGGACGCTTTCCTGATAAGGGCAAGGTCCAGAGAACAGTTGGCGGTCGGAGTAGCACTATCTCAAGTAGTTCTACGACAGCACGAGTGGATTCTAAATATTCCAAAATCGCAGCTTTTTCCGACGACACGTCTAATGTTCCTAGGAATGATTCTGGACACAGTCCAGAAAAGGATGTTTTCTCCCGGAAAAGAAGGCCAGGGAGTTATCCGAGCTAGTCAGGAACCTCCTAAAACCAGGAAAAGTATCAGTGCATCATTGCACAAGGGTCCTGTGAAAAATGGTGGTTTCGTACAAAGCGATCCCATTCGGTAGATTTCACGCAAGAACTTTTCAGTGGAATCTGCTGGGAAAATGGTCCGGATCGCATCTTCAGATGCATCAGCGGATAACCCTGTCTCCAAGGACAAGGGTGTTTTCTTCTGCGGTGGCTGCAGAGTGCTCATCTATGAAAGGGCCGCAGATTCGACATTCAGGACTGGGTCCTGGTGACCACGGATGCCAGCCTGAGTGGCTGGGGAGCAGTCACACAAGGAAAAAATTTCCAGGGAGTGTGATCAAGTCTGGAGACTTCTCTCCACATAAATATACTGGAGCTAAGGGCAATTTACAAGGCTCTAAGCTTAGCAAGACCTCTGCTTCAAGGTCAGCCGGTATTGATCCAGTGGGACAACATCACGGCAGTCGCCCACGTAAACAGACAGGGCGGCACATGAAGCAGGAGGGAAATGGCAGAAACTGCAAGGATTCTTCGCTGGGCGAAAAATCATGTGATAACACTCTCAGCAGTGTTAATTCCGGGAGTGGAAAACTGGGAAGCAGATTTCCTCAGCAGGCATAACCTCCACCCGGGAGAGTGGGGACTTCAGCGGGAAGTCTTCCACATGATTGTAAACCGTTGGGAAAAACCAAAGGTGGACATGTTGGCGTCCCGCCTGAACAAAAAACTAGACAAATATTGCGCCAGGTCAAGGGACCCTCAGGCAATAGTGGTGGACGCTCTGGTAACACTGTGGGTGTACCAGTCAGGGTATGTGTTCCCTCCTATGCATCTCATACCAAAAGTACTGAGAATCATAAGAAGGAGATGAGTAAGAACGATACTCGTGGTTCCGGATGGGTCAAGAAGGACTTGGTACCCGGAACTTCAAGAGATGCTCACGGAAGAACCGTGGCCTCTACCTTTAAGAAAGGACCTGCTCCAGCAGGGGCCTTGTCTGTTCCAAGACTTACCGCGGCTGCGTTTGACGGCATGGCAGTTGAACGCCGGATCCTGAAAGGGCATTCCAGATGAAGTCATCCCTACCCTGGTCGAAGCCAGAAAGGATGTAACCGCAAAACATTTTCACCGCATTTGGCGAAAATATGTTGCGTGGTGTGAGGCCAAGAAGGTCCCTACAGAGGAATTCCAACTGGGTCGTTTCTACATTTCCTGAAAACAGGACTGTCTATGGGCCTAAAATTAGGGTCCATTAAGGTTAAAATTTCGACCCTGTCGAATTTCTTCCAGAAAGAACTGGCTTCAGTGCCTGAAGTTCAGACGTTTGTAAAAGGGGTACTGCATATACAGCCTCCTTTTGTGCCCCCAGTGGCACCTTGGGATCTCAATGTTGTTTTGAGTTTCCTAAAGTCACATTGGTTTGATCCACTCACCACTGTGGAATTAAAATATTTCACATGGAAGGTGAAGATTCTATTAGCCCTGGCTTCAGCCAGGCGTGTGTCAGAATGGGCGGCTTTATCATATAAAAGCCCTTACTTAACTTTTCATTCTGACAGGGCAGAATTGAGGACTCGTCCTCAATTTCTCCTTAAGGTGTTTTCTGTTTTTCACATGAACCAACCTATTGTGGTACCTGCGGCTACTAGGGACTTGGAGGACTCCAAGTTACTTGACGTTGTCAGGGCCCTGAAAATATATGTTTCCAGGACGACTGGAGTCAGAAAATCTGACTCGCTGTTTAGCCTGTATGCACCCAACAAGATGGGTGTTCCTGCTTCTAAGCAGACGATTGCTCGCTGGATTTGTAGTACAATTCAGCTTGCACATTCTGTGGCAGGCTTGCCACAGCCAAAATCAGTAAAAGCCCATTCCACAAGGAAGTGGGCTCATCTTGGGCGGCTGCCCGAGGGGTCTCGGCTTTACAACTTTGCCGAGCTGCTACTTGGTCAGGGGCACACCCTGACTGAGGAGGACCTGGAGTTCTCTCATTCGGTGCTGCAGAGTCATCCGCACTCTCCCGCCCGTTTGGGAGCTTTGGTATAATCCCCATGGTCCTGACGGAGTCCCCAGCATCCACTTAGGACGTTAGAGAAAATAAGAATTTACTTACCGATAATTCTATTTCTCGTAGTCCGTAGTGGATGCTGGGCGCCCATCCCAAGTGCGGATTGTCTGCAATACTTGTACATAGTTATTGTTACAAAAATCGGGTTATTCTTGTTGTGAGCCATCTTTTCAGAGGCTCCTTCGTTGTTATCATACTGTTAACTGGGTTCAGATCACAGGTTGTACGGTGTGATTGGTGTGGCTGGTATGAGTCTTACCCGGGATTCAATATCCTTCCTTATTATGCACGCTCGTCCGGGCACAGTATCCTAACTGAGGCTTGGAGGAGGGTCATAGGGGGAGGAGCCAGTGCACACCACCTGATCCTAAAGCTTTTATTATTGTGCCCTGTCTCCTGCGGAGCCGCTAAACCCCATGGTCCTGACGGAGTCCCCAGCATCCACTACGGACTACGAGAAATAGAATTATCGGTAAGTAAATTCTTATTTTTTGGGTCATTTTACTGAACTTTTGTTTTTTGGATTTTACATGCTCTCTACTATGACATTGGGCATCGGCCTTGGCAGGCGACGTTGATGGCATTTCATCGTCTCGGCCATGACTAGTGGCAGCAGCTTCAGCACGAGGTGGAAGTGGATCTTGATCTTTCCCTATTTTAACCTCCACATTTTTGTTCACCATTTTTTAATGTGTGGAATTATATGCCAGTAACTATCAATAGCAATGGCCTACTACTATATATACTGCGCACAACTGAAATGCACCACAGGTATGGATGGATAGTATACTTGACGACACAGAGGTAGGTAGAGCAGTGGCCCTCCGTACCGTACTGCTATATATACTGGTGGTCACTGTCAGCAATCTGCAAAACTAAAATGCACCACAGGTATAGAATGTAGATGGATAGTACACTTAATGACGACACAGAGGTAGGTACAGCAGTGGCCTTCCGTACCGTACTGCTATATATAGTATACTGGTGGTCACTGTGTCAGCAAACTGCAAAACTAAAATGCACCACGGGTATAGAATGTAGATGGATAGTATACTTAATGATGACACAGAGGTAGGTACAGCAGTGGCCTTCCGTACCGTACTGCTATATATAGTATACTGGTGGTCACTGTGTCAGCAAACTGCACAACTGAAATGCACCACAGGTATAGAATGTAGATGGATAGGATACTTAATGACGACACAGAGGTAGGTACAGCAGTGGCCTTCCGTACCGTACTGCTATATATAGTATACTGGTGGTCACTGTGTCAGCAAACTGCAAAACTAAAATGCACCACGGGTATAGAATGTAGATGGATAGTATACTTAATGACGACACAGAGGTAGGTACAGCAGTGGCCTTCCGTACCGTACTGCTATATATAGTATACTGGTGGTCACTGTGTCAGCAAACTGCAAAACTAAAATGCACCACGGGTATAGAATGTAGATGGATAGTATACTTAATGACGACACAGAGGTAGGTACAGCAGTGGCCTTCCGTACCGTACTGCTATATATAGTATACTGGTGGTCACTGTGTCAGCAAACTGCAAAACTAAAATGCACCACAGGTATAGAATGTAGATGGATAGTATACTTAATGACGACACAGAGGTAGGTACAGCAGTGGCCTTCCGTACCATACTGCTATATATACTGGTGGTCACTGTGTCAGCAAACTGCACAACTGAAATGCACCACAGGTATAGAATCTAGATGGATAGTATACTTAATGACGACACAGAGGTAGGTACAGCAGTGGCCTACTGTACCGTAATGCTATATATTATATACTGGTGGTCACTGGTCAGCAAAACTCTGCACTGTACTCCTCCTATATAATATTATACTGGTGGTCCCCAGTCCCCACAATAAAGCAGCACACTGAGCACAGATATGGAGTGTTTTTCAGGCAGACAACGTATACTGGTGGTCACTGTCAGCAAAACTCTGCACTGTACTCCTCCTATATTATACAGCTGCTCCCCAGTCCCCACAATTAAGCAGTGTGAGCACAGATATATGCAGCACACTGTGAGCACAGATATGGAGCGTTTTTTTCAGGCAGAGACGGATAACTGGTGGTCACTGATCAGCAAAACTCTGCACTGTACTCCTCCTATATTATACAGCTGCTCCCCAGCCCTCCTCACAATTAAGCAATAGTGCACAATCAAGTTCAACAATAACGGAGAGGACGCCAGCCACGTCCTTTCCCTAACATTTCCAATGCACGAGTGAAAATAGCGGCGACGCGCGGCTGCTTATATAGAATCCGAATCTCGCGAGAATCCGACAGCGGGATGATGACGTTCGGGCGTGCTCGGGTTAACCGAGCCATACGGGAGAATCCGAGTATGGCTCGGACCCGTGTAAAAAGGGTGAAGTTCGGGGGGGGTTCGGTTTCCGAGAAACCGAACCCGCTCATCACTAGTGATTACTGCGTGTGACAGGGTATGGGGGAGATTACTGCATGTGTGCCAGGTTATAGGGGGTGATTACTGAGTGTGTGCCAGGGTATGGGGGGGGGGGGGGTGATTACTGCGTGGGTGTCAGGGTATGGGGAGAGGATTACTGCGTGTGTGCCAGGTTATAAGGGGTGATTACTGAGTGTGTGCCAGGGTATGGGGGGGGGGGACTGCGTGTATACCAGGTTATAGGGGGTGATTTTACTGCGTGTGTGCCATGGTATGGGGGGGTGATTACTGCATGATGCATACCTCCCAACATGACCCTCTCCAGGAGGGACAGAATGCTCTGGTTCTGGACTTTTCTCTTACTGGATGATTGCCATCACCTGTGCTGAACAGGTTAATGTATAAAAAAGGTGTTTCACCACAGGTGCTGGCAATCATACATTAAGAGCGAAGTCCAGAAGCAGAGCATTGTGTCCCTCCTGGAGAGGGTCATGTTGGGAGGTATGTACTGCATGTGTGCCGGTGTATGGGAGGTGATCACTGTGTGTGTGCCATGGTATGGAGGGGGGGGGGGGTTGATTACTGCATGTGTGCCAGGGTATGGTGGGGGATTACTGTATGTATGCCAGGGTATGGGGGGGGGGGATTACTGCGTGTGTGCTGGGGTATAAGGGGAGGGGGGGGGGGTGATTACTGTGGGTGTGTTTTGGGGTATAAAGGGGGAGGGGTGATTACTGCGTGTGTGCTGGGGTATAAAGGGAGGGGGGGGTGATTACTGTGGGTGTGTTTTGGGGTATAAAGGGGGAGTGTGTGCTGGGATATAAGTGGAGGTGATTACTGTGGGTGTGTTTTGTGGTATAAAGGGGGAG
This sequence comes from Pseudophryne corroboree, assembly GCF_028390025.1. Classification (NCBI taxonomy): domain Eukaryota; kingdom Metazoa; phylum Chordata; class Amphibia; order Anura; family Myobatrachidae; genus Pseudophryne; species Pseudophryne corroboree. The sequence continues at coordinate 1,100,101,306 of NC_086444.1, read as the reverse complement.
GGGTGATTACTGCGTGTGTGCTGGGGTATAAGGGGAGGGGGGTGATTACTGTGGGTGTGTTTTGGGGTATAAAGGGGGAGGGGTGATTACTGCGTGTGTGCTGGGGTATAAGGGGAGGGGGTGATTACTGTGGGTGTGTTTTGGGGTATAAAGGGGGAGGGGTGATTACTGCGTGTGTGCTGGGGTATAAGGGGAGGGGGTGATTACTGTGGATGTGTTTTGGGGTATAAAGGGGGAGGGGTGATTACTGCGTGTGTGCTGGGGTATAAGGGGAGGGGGGTGATTACTGTGGGTGTGTTTTTGGGTATAAAGGGGGAGGGGTAATTACTGCATGTGTGCTGGGGTATAAGGGGAGGGGGGGTGATTACTGTGGGTGTGTTTTGGGGTATAAAGGGGGAGAGGTGATTACTGCGTGTGTGCTGGGGTATAAGGGGAGGGGGTGATTACTGTGGGTTTGTTTTGGGGTATAAAGGGGGAGGGGTGATTACTGCGTGTGTGCTGGGGTATAAGGGGAGGGGGGTGATTACTGTGGGTGTGTTTTGGGGTATAAAGGGGGAGGGGTAATTACTGCATGTGTGCTGGGGTATAAGGGGAGGGGGGGTGATTACTGTGGGTGTGTTTTGGGGTATAAAGGGGGAGAGGTGATTACTGCGTGTGTGATGGGGTATAAGTGGAGGGGGGTGATTACTGTGGGTGTGTTTTGGGGTATAAAGGGGGAGAGGTGATTACTGCGTGTGTGCTGGGGTATAAGGGGAGGCGGGTGATTACTGTGGGTGTGTTTTGGGGTATAAAGGGGGAGGGGTGATTACTGCGCAGTGCCTGTGTGCTGGGGTATAAGGGGAGGGGGCAATTACTGCCGATGTCTTGATCAACCAGCCTGCAGCTCTAATCCTGCTTCCATGCCTCCAGGCAGACTCTCTGCTGCTCTCCTTAAACCTGGGCACCTCTGCTGCCCAGACCATGGCTGCCTCTGCTCCCTAGACTTCACTGGCATTGGTGGTGGCATCAGACTGGGAATTAGTGGCGGGGGCAGTAGCTGGCGGTGACTTTAGCAGGCATGGGTAGCTGGCGGGAGCAGCAGTACAGTAGCGGTCACTGGCGGTAATGGGCATGCCTCACCAGCCACTGACCTCACCGCACGCCACTGCTGTACTGAGAGGATGTAATTAATTAGATAGGGAATCACTGAAGGTTATGTGGGTGCAGTGCTTAAAGTGGTCCTAGAGAGGTGGTGGAACTCACCCCCCTCCCCAAGGAGAAAAAGCAATAAAGCTGTTGTGCGCGCCTACGGCGCGCGCTGGAAGGGTGTGTGGTCTCAAAAGGGGGCGTGGTCTCAAAAAGAAAGGGGCGTTGTCACACAATAGTAATAATGCCCACAGTAGTAGCACCCCGTAATACACATAATGCCCACAGCAGTAGCGCCCCTTATACAATGCCCACAGAAGTAGTGCTCCTTATGCAATGTCCACTGTACTGGTAGTGCCCCTTACATAGAGCCCATAGTAGTGGTGCCCCTTATGCAATGCCCATAATAGTAGTGCCCCTTATGTCCCCAGGAGTGATGCCCCTTATGAAGTGCCCCCTTTACAATGCCCTCATTAGTAGTGCCCAGGGACGTGCAGTGCCTCCCCTGTCACTAATGATTAAAATAATATAAAGAAGATACATAAGACACATATTCTGTGTCATAGGTATCTTCTTAATATTATTCTAATAAATTTAGACTATGAAATTAGTTTGGGAGGCACTCATAACAAGTGCCTCCCGTACACAGTGAAAACGGGGATGCAGCGGGGGGCAGGGCCAAACACTGGGCTTTAAAAGCCCATTAGAAAGAGAGGGGAAAGCGGCACTTATACAAGTGCCTCGCTGACAGCCTGGGATGGGCTTTCAGGTAAATGACAGCTGTTATTGGACAGCGGATCCAGTGGTGGATCCGCTGGTCCAATCACCCAGAGGCGGTGGGAGAAGCGGAGGCGGGACCCGGCAGTTACTGTGAGCTGTCCCGGGTCACTACAGTACAGCAGCGGTGGCCCTGGGAAGCCCGAACCTGGAGAGTATGCGGCGGCAGTGGGCAGCACTCCCGTCTAGTTCCTGCTCCTCCACCCTTCCAGGCAGCAGCGTCTCAGGTGAGTGAGGGGGTCAGCTGGACGGGCTGCACTGGCGTGCGCATGGGGGGGAGGGGGGGAACACACATATAACAGCGCATCAATGTTTAGCATACTGTATAGCATGGGAGGATGTGCCAAGCTATCAATGGTTCTACAAGCTAGCAAGTTTATGACCTGTGATACAGGAGGAAGAGTTGGGCCCCAGTCCTGTTTATTGGGTGCGCGCCAGGCAGAGTTTAGTCAGAGAGGGTGACTCACGGTACCTCTGGCATCGCACGGTTTACAACACATTACCGCAGTCCTGTCACCACCCTCCAAGTGTCCAGCTTAATTTAAATCATGTGTAACTCTTCTCACCAAGAGGGTCATTCCGAGTTGTTCGCTCGTTGACGATTTTCGCAACGGAGCGCTTAAGGCAAAAATGCGCATGTGCATGGTTCGCAGTGCGCATGCGGTTAGTATTTTACCACAAAACTTAGTAGATTTACTCACGCCCGAACGAAGATTTTAACTCGTTCAAGTGATCGCAGTGTGATTGACAGGAAGTGGGTGTTTCTGGGCGGAAACTGGCCGTTTTCTGGGAGTGTGTGGAAAAACGCAGGCGTGCCAGGGAAAATCGCGGGAGTGTCTGGAGAAACGGGGGAGTGGCTGGCCGAACGCTGGGCGTGTGTGTGACGTCAAACCAGGAACGAAACGGCCCGAACTGATCGCTATTTGTGAGTAGGTCTGGAGCTACTCAGAAACTGCTAAGAAATGTCTTTTTTCGCTATTCTGCAAATCTTTCGTTCGCTATTCTGCTATGCTAAGATACACTCCCAGAGGGCGGCGGCTTAGCGTGTGCAATGCTGCTAAAAGCAGCTAGCGAGCGAACAACTCGGAATCACCCCCCAAGAACATTGGAGTGTGTGGATCCGCACAGGGCTGCAGTAACAGTTTCCTGATAGCGGCATCACACACACACCTGTCCCGATGTGAGGGCTCTGTCCGGCCTGTGTCAAGTATCAAAACCATTTGAGAACTCAGACCCTATTACATAAACCCCATGATGATCAAATGCTTGCATTATATTTGGAGTGCGTTTAGGGGCCTATTCACCAAGGGGTTTATTTACTAATATTCGTGTTTGAGTCGGTTTGTGTAGTGTTTAAACTCGTTTGTTATCGGATGCATTTTCATGCAACTTTTTGAAACTATATACGCCAACTTACGAAGCAGTCGAGTTTATGGTTTTTTTGTTTTCCGCTGTCGATGCCAGTCGTTTTTTTTTGTCACATTTCTGGCCGTCATTGTCATTTGCGTACGTGTTTTTTACTGGTTTATTTTCTATGTTAAACGCGGCAGGGTTATTTATCAACCACGGCCGCATTTTCACTTTTAGTTTCGATTTTCATCCCCGTTCGTGATTGGTTGTGTTTCAGATGTTGGAGTGTCTGTGCGCAACCATATAAATACGCCCCAAACCGTCCGCACCTCGTGGGTTTAGTTAATGGTGAGGAGGGAGGTTGTGCTGTGGAGGTTGGTGAGTAGTTGGTTTGGTGAGGAGTTTTTTGGGCGATTTCTGAGTGTAGTATTGTGTGTGAAAGTAATCTTGTCATTCTTGTAGTCTTGTTTTTTTTGGTTTTGTCTCATTTTTTGTCCAAGTTTTTTTGATTTATAGTCCCTTGTCAGTGTGTGTGTGTGTGTGTGTGTGTGTGTGTGTGTGTGTGTGTGTGTGTGTGTGTGTGTGAGTTGTGCAGTGGTAGTGGAGGAGTGTGTTGTTTGTATTTTTCTGTGTTAATTGTTGAACCACACAATTATGTCTGAGGGTGAGGTGGCTGAGGTGAGTGAGAGTGAGGTTAGTGAGGTGGAGGAGGTGGGTGAGGTTGCTGCAGCAGCCACAAGTGACAGTGATAGTGACAGTCAGAGAGCTCCGCAGCCACGCACCACTACTAAGACTGGGCGGAATGTAAAGTTTAGTTATGCTGAAAATGTGGCATTGGTGCGGGAGCTGATGAAGTATCAGCGGCAGCTATTTGGGCCTGAGTCCGCCAAGGTGCCAACACGGAAGAAGACGGTGTTGTGGGCGAAAGTTGCTGCTGTAAATAGTGAGGGGGTGGTCAAGCGGACGGAGGACACGTGCCGCAAACGGTACTATGACATAAAGCGACGTGTCAAGTCCAAAATGGCCAAGGAGGCGATGTCGGCTCGCAAAACCGGTGGTGGACAGCCCTATATTGCCAGATATTTGGACTATGAGGAGCCCATGCGGAGTTTAATACCTCCTGAAGTAATGTCTGCAACCCATGTCCGTGATTCCGATCTGCCCAGGAAGGATGGTGAGCATGTGTATTTGTCGTAACATTCTATTACATTACTTCTTGCGTTATTTTTTGGGGAAATGTGTGTCATGTGACGTTGCATATTACTCCCATCTTCATGTGTGCGTCAGCAAATACATTGTTTTGGGTAATGTTTTCTACAAAAGCCATAGTAACATAGTACTTTATTGTATGTCATGTGGTTTTTTTACAGTACATTTTCCATGTGTAGTTTGGACTTGGTGTGTCATTGAATTGTCCAGCAATAATGTTTTCCTTTTGCACATTTGTCAGTTTGCAAGTTGGCCTATGTTTTTGATTTCAGTTATCCATGTGCAATGTTTGGAAATCAGTGGTTGAGATGTTAGAGGCTGGAGTAGTGCAAAGTGGCTTTGAAGCCAGTTACATGTGTAATTTCATTAGTACTGTATGTAATCTTGTTTAAGACAAACCCACTATTTTTTGGTTCATTTAGAGCAGAGGTTCTCAAACTCGGTCCTCGGGGGCACACACAGTGCATGTTTTGCAGGTAACCCAGCAGGTGCACAGGTGTATTAATTACTCACTGACACATTTTAAAAGGTCCACAGGTGGAGCTAATTATTTCACTTGCGATTCTGTGAGGAGACCTGCAAAACATGCACTTTGTGTGCCCCCGAGGACCGAGTTTGAGAACCTCTGATTTAGAGTATGTATTTGTACCCTGACACAACACTGCAGACTTAGTTACCGTACTATTATGCTGGTTATTTTAATGTTGGTTTGTTTTTTGGCTCATATTGTGCTAATGTGTGTTTGGAGTGCCACATCACAGAGCATTTTCTATATTGCTTCTTTCATTAATTACATAACATTTTTAAATGAAGATGTGTGTGTGTTTTGGCTTGTTAGTGTATGTATTAGTAACTGTGGGCCAGCTTTATTCAGCCTGGTGAAGTGATAAAGTGGAAGTTGATAAATTACCAACCAATCAGGTCATAACTTCCATGTTACAGGCTGAGTTTGCAAAATGACCCTTGGGAGCTGATTGGCTGGTGCTTTATCACCTTCCACTTTATTACTTCAACAGGCTGTCACACGCCAGAGGCGGCGTTCGCCGCGCTTACCCCTGCGTGCCTGCTGGTCTGTGTTGCGGCCTCCGCCTTCGGTGGTCCACGGGCTCCGGCGTCTGGCTGGCGCAGCTCCCGGCGGTTCCCCGGGGCAGGGGCGCCGCCATGACACCCGGCATCACGTGGGCGGGGAGCAGGTGACGTCATCAGACTGTTCCGACAATCCAGCAGAGGTGGGAGATTCAAAGTCAGACGCCGGGCAGAGCCTCGGCGCCTGAGTATCGTCTTTCCCCTGAAGTGGATGCCAGTGCTCTTGTTCCTGGCGAGTCTCTCTGCAGTTGTACTCCAGTGTCTCCAGCATTTCCAGGTGCCAGTTGCTGCACAGTTTCCAGCGTTCCCAGCGGCTGGTGTGTTCCTCTGTGGTCCAGTCACCAGTGCTTCTTGGAGTCAGCGTGGGCTGCGGGCTAAACACCGCTCTCAAGTTCTACAAGTCATCAGTGTCTTTAAACACTGCTCTCAAGTTATACAAACCATCAGTGTCTTTAACCACCACTCTCAAGTTCTATGAATCATCAGTGTCTTTAAACACCGCTCTCAAGTTATACAAATCATCAGTGTCTTTAACCACCGCTCTCAAGTTCTATAAATCATCAGTGTCTTTAAACACCGCTCTCAAGTTATACAAATCATCAGTGTCTTTACCCACCGCTCTCAAGTTCTATAAATCATCAGTGTCTTTAACCACCGCTCTCAAGTTCTACAAATCATCAGTGTCTTCAAACACCGCTCTCAAGTTCTACAAGTCATCAGTGTCTTTAAACACCGCTCTCAAATTCTACAAATCATCAGTGTCTTTAAACACCGTTCACAAGTTCTTCAAATCATCAGTGTCTTTAAAAACATCGCTCACAAGTTCTTCAGTCACCAGTATCTTTTAACATCGCTCACAAGCTCTTCAATCATCAGCATCTTTAACACATTGTTCTCAGTGTCTTTCACCATCACTCACAAGTACTTCATTTATTAGCATCTTTAACATTGCTTACAAGTTCTTCTATAGGCCTGGACATTCCCCCATAAGTTTCCTCTCTGCTATGTGACATTGTGTTGCTCCCTTCCTGCAATAAAGTTCTTCAATATTTTCACCAAGCCTTACTGTCAGAGTCCTGTATGAGGAAGACCTATATCAGGCCATCCCTGTTCCGACCCAACTGTGGTTCCTCTTCCCTACCATCGGAAGAACCCCCGAGTTCACAACACCCCCAACCTAGGTCAGTGACAGTATACTCAGGCCTCATGGACCCGGGGGATCGGAACCCAGAGGCAAGTACCATCCAGGACCTGGTTTCCCGAGTTCAAGGTCAGGAAGCAGCACAGAGCCAGGTGATGCATTATCTCCAGGAATTATCTGGCCGGCTGGATCAAATTTAGGCTTCTCTGGCTTCAGTAGTTCCGGCCCCAGTTCCAGTACCCGCTCCAGTGGTTGTCTCTAGTAATGTTCCATCCTTGTCTGGAACCAGGTCACGCCTTCAGCTCCCTACTCCTTCTCGCTATAACGGGAATCCAAAGAATTGCCGTGGTTTTCTCAATCAGTGCGAGGTACATTTTGAACTCCTTTCACATAACTTCCCTACTGATCGGTCCAAGGTGGCATACATTATTTCTTTGCTTGAGGGTTCAGCATTGGATTGGGTGTCTCCATTATGGGAGCGATCTGATCCGTTGGTTTCTAGTTACACCAACTTCATTACGTCATTCCGGAGGATCTTTGATGAGCCCGGCAGGACGACCGCTGCCTCTGCAGACTTGCTCCGTGTCGACAAGGCTCTCGTTCAGTGGGACAGTATGTGATTCATTTTCAGACCATAGCCTCAGAACTGCGCTGGAATAATGATGCCCTCCGGGCTGCCTTTTGGAACGGGCTCTCCGATCGTCTAAAGGACGAGTTGATCACTAGAGATTTGCCAGATTCCTTAGAACAGTTGATCTCGCTCTGTGTAAAGGTTGATCTTTGCATGCAGGAACGAGGTGGCGAACGTAGTCGGTCAGATCGATCAAGGGTCCGATCTCTTCCGTCTAAGCAAACGGTTATTCCGAGTCCTGACTAACCCATGCAGATTAATCGATCTCGGCTGTCCCCAGAAGAACGTCAGTGTCGTCGTGAGGGTAGACTCTGCCTCTATTGTGGAGCCGCGGATCATTTTCTCAAGTTTTGCAAGTCTCGCCCGGGAAATGGGCAGTCCTAGCTTGTTCTGGAGGAGTCGAGCTAGGGGTTTCTTCTAAACCTTCTCCGACAGTGGACTGTTTACTCTCCGTGTCTCTGTTTTCTGAGTCAATAGCCAAACCCGTTAAGGCTCTGCTGGACTCAGGGGCTGTGGGGAATTTTATTTCCCTTTCCTGTGCACAGAATCTGGGTTTTCAGTTACGGTCGGTCGAACGACCTATTACGTTGACTGCTATCAATGGTACCCAAATTTCTAACGGTCTGATTTCAAGTTGTACAGTGCCAATCAAGCTGCAAGTGGGAGCTCTGCATCAAGCACACCTGGAGTTCCTAGTGATTCGGGAGATTCCCCACGATCTGGTTCTTGGCCTTCCTTGGCTTAAACTTCACAACCCTCACGTCGACTGGAGTTCGACACAAATAATATCTTGGAGTCCATTTTGTCATTCAAATTGTCTCACTCCTGTCTACCCGCTCCGTGTATCTTCCAAGTCAGATGAAGGGCTCATTCCAGAGGCCTATCGGGAGTTTTCAGACGTGTTCTCGGAACAGGCGGCCGATCAGTTACCACCGCATAGACCCTGGGACTGCCCCATTGAGCTCATTCCGGGGAAAATGTCACCTCGGGGTTGCACTTATCCCTTATCGTTACCCGAGACCCAAGCTATGTCGGACTATATCAAATCTAATCTGCAGAAAGGATTCATCCGCCCCTCTACCTACCGGCGGGGGCAAGTTTCTTTTTTGTGAAGAAGAAGGACGGAGGGCTGAGACCATGTATTGACTATCGTGGTCTAAATGATGTCACCATTAAGAATAAGTATCCTTTGCCGCTCATCACGGAGCTTTTTGATAGAGTTCGCTGAGCCCGAGTCTTCACCAAGCTCGATTTAAGGGGAGCTTATAATTTGATACGTATCCGACAGGGGGACGAATGGAAGACGGCCTTCAATACCAGGGACGGGCATTATGAGTATCTGGTAATGCCGTTTGGCCTCAGCAACGCCCCTGCCGTCTTCCAGGGATTCATTAATGAAATCTTTCGGGATATGCTATACCTAAGTGTATTGGTATATTTGGATGACATTCTGATATTTTCTAAGAATCTCACAGAGCACAGAATACAGGTCAAAGAGGTACTTCTTCGATTGCGAGAGAATCATCTTTATGGCAAGATTTCCAAATGTACCTTTGAGGTCCCTTCTATTCCATTTCTTGGTTACATCATTTCGGGCACGGAGCTTCGTATGGATCCGGAGAAACTCACTGTCATTCGGGACTGGACTCAGCCTCTTTCCTTGAAAGCGGTACAACGATTTCTGGGTTTTGCAAATTACTACCGGAAATTCATAAAGGGATTCTCTACCATTGTGGCACCTATCACTGCCCTAACCAAGAAGGGTTCTGACCCAAGTCATTGGTCCTCTGAAGCTGTAGCAGCGTTCGCTCAGTTGAGGGCAGCCTTTATGTCTGCTCCGGTACTCCAACAACCAAATTTTTCAAAACCATTCTTTTTGGAGGTTGATGCTTCCACGGTAGGCATAGGTGCCGTGCTTTCGCAGTACGCTCCAGATGGGCAGTTACATCCATGTAGTTTCCATTCTCGCAAGTTCTCTCCTGCTGAACGGAATTACACCATTGGAGACAAAGAGCTTTTGCCAATAAAATCTGCCTTGGAGGAATGGAGATATCTTTTGGAAGGTGCTAAACACCTAATTACAATTTTCACTGATCACAAGAATTTGCTGTACCTCAAGACGGCCCAGTGCTTGAATCCCCGTCAAGCTAGATGGGCGCTCTTCTTTACTCGATTCTCGTTTGTTATTAAGTACCGGGCTGGGACTTTTAACACAAAGGCTGATGCTTTATCCCGTTCCTTAATGGCTTCGGATGAGGAGAATTCCGTTGAGAAGGCTTTGATTCTCAGTCCAGTTTCTATGTCAGCGGCTCCCACCGCTCTGGGTCCTCCTCCTGGGAGAATGTCTGTGCCAGCTAAATTCCGACCAAGATTGTTGCAGTGGGCTCATATTTCCAAGTTTTCCGGTCATCCTGGAGTTCAAAAGATGTGGGAGTTTCTACGAAGATCTTACTGGTGGGACACTATGAAGAAGGATATTCAAGGTTATGTCAACTCATGTCCTCAGTGTGCTCAGCACAAAATTCTTCATCTGCCTCCTGCGGGGTTGTTGCATCCACTGTCCATTCCTAAGAGGCCTTGGACCCATATCTCTATGGACTTTGTCACCGAATTGCCCCTCTCCAAGGGTCACAATACCGTCTGGGTAATTATTGACCGTTTCTCTAAGATGGCACATTTTGTACCTTTGACCGGGTTACCATCAGCTCCCAAGTTGGCTTTGTTATTTATCCGGGAACATTTCCGCCTGCAAGGGTTACCTCAGGAAATCGTCTCTGCAGTTCACTGCAAGATTCTGGAGAGCCCTCTGTATGGCCTTACAAATAAGTTTTCATCCACTTACCATCCACAAACCAATGGGCAAACTGAACGCGTCAATCAAGATTTAGAGACTTTTCTCCGTGTTTATCTCTCTCCCTCGCAAGATGATTGAGTGGAACTGTTGCCATGGGCCGAGTTTGCCCATAATCATCTGTACCACTCTTCGACTGGTGAGTCCCCATTTTTCATTAATTATGGATTCCATCCCCAAGTTCCAGAATTACCCATTTGTCCTCCGGAGGATGTGCCTGCTGCAGCCTCTACTCTCCTGCACTTCAGTCAAATTTGGAGTCGAGTTCATGCTAACCTCAAGAGAGTCTCCGGCCGCTATAAGTTCTTTGCGGATAGGAAGCGACGAGCAGCTCCCCAATACAAGGTTGGTGACAGGGTATGGCTCTCTACCCGCAATCTTCGGTTAAGGGTGCCCACTATGAAGTTCGCTCCGAGGTTTATTGGACCTTACCCCGTGTTACAAGTCCTGAACCCGGTTGTCTGCAAATTGGGATTGCCTTCCCACCTCTGGATACCAAATTCCTTCCATGTCTCTCTCCTTTGCCCCCTTATTTTAAACCGGTTCCATTCAAAGTCCCCGAGGCCAACCTCTGCAGAGACTGAAGCTGGAACGGACTTTGAAATCAAAGCTTTTCTTGACTTTCGTTATCTTCACAAGAATCTACAGTATTTGGTGGAGTGGAAAGGTTTTGGCCCTGAGGAGAGGAGCTGGGTCAAGGCTACTGAAGTTATGGCTCCCCGTCTGGTGCGGATCTTCCATTCCAGACATCCAACAAAACCTGGAAAGTGTCCGGGATCACTCCTGGAGGAGGGGGTACTGTCACACGCCAGAGGCGGCGTTCACCGCGCTTACCCCTGCGTGCCTGCTGGTCTGTGATGCGGCCTCCGCCTTCGGTGGTCCACGGGCTCCGGCGTCTGGCTGGCGCGTCTCCCGGCGGTTCCCCGGGGCAGGGGCGCCACCATGACACCCGGCATCACGTGGGCGGGGAGCAGGTGACGTCATCAGACTGTTCCGCCAATCCAGCAGAGGCGGGAGATTCAAAGTCAGACGCCGGGCAGAGCCTCGGCGCCTGAGTATTGTCTTTCCCCTGAAGTGGATGCCAGTGCTCTTGTTCCCGGCGAGTCTCTCTGCAGTTGTACTCCAGTGTCTCCGGCATTTCCAGGTGCCAGTTGCTGCACAGTTTCCAGCGTTCCCAGCGGCTGGTGTGTTCCTCTGTGGTCCAGTCACCAGTTCTTCTTGGAGTCAGCGTGGGCTGCGGGCTAAACACCGCTCTCAAGTTCTACAAGTCATCAGTGTCTTTAAACACCGCTCTCAAGTTATACAAATCATCAGTGTCTTTAACCACCGCTCTCAAGTTCTATGAATCATCAGTGTCTTTAAACACCGCTCTCAAGTTATACAAATCATCAGTGTCTTTAACCACCGCTCTCAAGTTCTATAAATCATCAGTGTCTTTAAACACCGCTCTCAAGTTATACAAATCATCAGTGTCTTTAACCACCGCTCTCAAGTTCTATAAATCATCAGTGTCTTTAACCACCGCTCTCAAGTTCTACAAATCATCAGTGTCTTTAACACCGCTCTCAAGTTCTACAAATCATCAGTGTCTTCAAACACCGCTCTCAAGTTCTACAAGTCATCAGTGTCTTTAAACACCGCTCTCAAATTCTACAAATCATCAGTGTCTTTAAACACCGTTCACAAGTTCTTCAAATCATCAGTGTCTTTAAAAATATCGCTCACAAGTTCTTCAGTCACCAGTATCTTTTAACATCGCTCACAAGCTCTTCAATCATCAGCATCTTTAAAACATCGTTCTCAGTGTCTTTCACCATCACTCACAAGTACTTCATTTATTAGCATCTTTAACATTGCTTACAAGTTCTTCTATAGGCCTGGACATTTCCCCATAAGTTTCCTCTCTGCTATGTGACATTGTGTTGCTCCCATCATGCAATAAAGTTCTTCAATATTTTCATCAAGCCTTACTGTCAGAGTCCTGTATGAGGAAGACCTATATCAGGCCATCCCTGTTCCGACCCAACTGTGGTTCCTCTTCCCTACCATCGGAAGAACCCCTGAGTTCACAACACCCCCAACCTAGGTCAGTGATACAGGCTTAATTAATCTGCCCCTGTGTCCTATGTCTGTGTCCTGTACATTATTTCCTGTGTTGCACTTTCCATAGTGCATATGGATATTGGCCAATGTGTGTGTTTTTTAAATTATTTGATGGTTTTGTTCAGAAATTATTCACTAAATAAATAAGCATCCATTTTTGAAATATTTAATGTTTAAAAACATAATGGGTGGATGTATCAACAATAGCATGAATAAATTAGTTATTTTATTTGTTTCATTATTTACAGTGTTAAAAAAAGCAGTACTGGTCGGCCTACAGTCACTCTCATGACATCTGATGATGATGACGCTGCGGAAGCAGGTAAAGTGTCCTTTGTAGTATAGGTTATGTTTGTAAAGGAATGGCCATAACAAAAGTACACTTTAAATCCTAGGTCCATCAAAAGAAGTCTTGAGCAGCAGAAGGCGGACTCCTGTATCACACCAAACAATAATACATGTGGCAACAAAGAAAGCAAGGTCTGATGTCCAATCACAACCACAGCAGTGTACCCCGCCACGAAGATTGTCTACAGTTTCTTCTGTCCCACCACTCCAACTTTTGGTCACACCTCCAAGACACCAACCACAATCCCCTCATCTTGATTGTGAGTAAGAAAATGTAATGATTTAAAAAATTACTCATCTCATAATAATCCATTTAATTAGACTAATTAACTCTAAAATCCACAAAATCTGCTATACTTACCGAAAAAACAACAACAAATGGATTGTGAGCAATATGGCCTTGTCCACATCAAGTAAAGATATGTACTGTATGTCCACTTCAGCCATACAGCAGCAGATTGTGTGGAAGATGCTGCAACATAAACACATGTGTAAGCTTGGCAAAGCTTTCATCGATTTCTCTTATGTGTTTGTCGTAAAATTGGCACCAACATGCCAAAACATTACTATGTTTCTGTTTTAAACACTATAAGGCAACACATTATGATTTAAAGTGTGTTTTTATGGTGGAGTATGTCGGATCTACCATACAACTCATGTGCTTGCTTTAAGAATGAAGTAACCAGACACATTTGCCACAAACAGGAATATGTATTTAAGTTCTGAGTGATGATGTTGCTATGCTGGATTTCTGAAAGCACCATTGAAATACATGTGTTCCATGTTTATTGCTTTGCTTTAATTTCTCAAACATATGTCTAACGCCAAAATGGTTCTAATTCCAGATTCTAGTACTAGTACCAGCATCCCGACGCAACAGCAGCAACACAGTGACATGGATGAGACAATCATGTTACAAATGTAGCCATTAATCGAAGGAATCAGCCACCCAGCACCTGTGAGTACACCACCACAGTAAAGCACTCCACCACCACAACACAGCCCAACAACACCAGTAGCACAAGGCCCTGATCAAGTGTTTTGGGACAGTTGGGCTACACAGCAGGCCACTAATCAAGATTTCCTGCGTAGGCAGACCCAAATTTTTGCTAACCTACCATCTCACCTCAGAAGAATCAGCAGAAATATCAGTCGCCAAAATGAACCAACCACCAGAATTGCCAATACCATGGAAATCATGCGTGCAGACATTACACATGTCATGGGCAACTTACAACGCATAATGGAAGAACAGCACAGACAACAGCAAAGCTACATCAACATCTTAGAAAACAATCAAATGATCAATGAATCTATCACCAGAATTTTAGAGAATCAAAATACTGCAACACGTGAACTTAATGCCACCCTCACTAACCTCACTGAAACACTCAGATCCCAGCACCAAAAGCAACGAAGCAGATGTTCTGGTAAGACTACTCCTATTCTATCGCCAGTGTCCTCACCACCAAGGCGCTCCACCAGAGCACGCCAACACGACAGTGGTAAAGGCAAAGGCCAGTCCAAGCAGCCAACCCCAAAAAAATAAAAAATGGAAACACCGATTTCTGTATAGAGAAGAAAATAATCACAGTTAGTAAGTGTAGGTTTGTCTCAATATATATAATACTTAGCACCTTGTCAATTTGTTGAACATCATTAATTATAAGTGTTACAAACAACAACAGGATTTTTGACAACACATTTATTCTTTAACATCTTGGTATTTTTTTGGAGGAGGAAAAAGTAATTTGATCTGCACATTGTTCGTAGCATGCAGTAACAAGACCACTTGATTTTTTTCTAATCATTACTCTTTCTAGATTCCAATCATTCTCATATCTTGCAGGCAGACTAATTGGCAGCCATGCAGATTCATCCATGACCAATACAACTTACAATGTGATTTTTAACTCTTTTACATTTCTTCTCTAGATGACATAACAAGAATAACACAATTGAGTTGCCTAAAAAGGTACTAATATGTTGTGAAACTATTTAGATAATTCTGGCCCAAAATGAATGACATTATTGTTGTGCCATGTTTGTGTGTGTTAAAAATGAGTAATCAGATTATTACACATAATGCAGAAACAAAGAAATTGTAAATATTTTAATCAACACAAATAATGTGTATAATAATGGATATATGTTGAAAACTGTGTATTGACTTACAAATCTGCAAGTTTACTCCAGCAAACATAACAAAATAAATTATTTGGATGATACTAAATTTGTGTCCCTTAAATACGATGGAGCATCACACATAGGGACACATGTATTCCTCAAGGCTAACATATATGTGGAGAAGTGCTACATTAGGACGTTACACACATTCATAAAGTAAAATACTAAATAAATTACTATGTGGATTATGTGTGCTTTTAATAAATTATCAGTACAAGTTTATTAACACTTTTCCAGACTTCATGCATGCCACTCATAATCTGTTGTTTAGAGATTTAAAAAAAACCACAATACACATGCTACATTTGTTTTGCATAAAGCGAGGGTATTGTTTGTATGTCTCAAGGAGACAGACACATTCTGAGTAATGGTTTTTAAATGAAAAATGGGGCAACATATATTTATGCTTACACAAAAAATGAAAGAAGCAAACAAAACTTACCTTAAAAATAAGTATTTATCAGGTCTTGCCTAACCTGCCTCCCGACATCTGTACTCCAAGTATCACCAGATGTCTCTAATTCCTCTGCTTGCCAGCTGCTTTCTTCATCCTCCTCCTCCTCATCAACATGTGGCAGATGTTGTTGCAAACACATGTTATGAAGAAAGCAGCAGCAGAACACAATTTGAGTCACCTTCAAGGGACTATACAACAAAAGGCCACCAGACTTATCCAGACACCGAAACCTAGATTTCAGCACACCAAAACATCTTTCTATCACATTCTGCATGGACTTATGTGCATGATTGTAATTGGGTTCAGCAGGGGTATCAGGTCGGGACAATGGAGTTAGAAGCCAAGAGAAACAGCCATATCCTCCATCACCTGAAAGACAGATATAATAACGTGTTTCATGTTAAGATACAGCAACACGGAATATCACGATACAAATCACTGTTCCTACCTCTTTCGGGTAATCCAGACTTTCAACCCCACACAACCTCACACATATTTTATACTTGGCACAATGGAGGCCTGAAATATATCCACCAATTTTTGAATGCCGATACAAACTGACTCTACTAACACACTCGCAGGTCATAGCGCGTTTCCCACATTTACAGATACCACTGTTCCCATTCCTTCAAGCCTGCAGTTACGCACAGAGGGCCCTGTCCTTGATACCACAACAGGATAAATCTCACAATCTGGACAAAACACTACGCCTGTCCGTGAATAACACCTCTTCCACAGCCTTTATATATTCACATTCTCGCACCTTACTAAACATAGACACAGGCTCAGTGGGACTTATGAAGTGGAGAATAGAGTTCCCAGATCTCTCCTTAAAAGTGATACTAGAGGCCAACACTTATCTAGACAAAACACTGGGTTCCATTTCATACTCCGAAATGCACCAGAAAATCCTACATAGAGCATACGTTACCCCAAAGTTACGACACCTCATGGGAGCTGCTCCTTCATCTCACTGTTTTAAATGTGCTGCTCTGGACGCAGACCTGGTTCACTGCCTGTGGTCTTGCCCCAAGGTGCAGCCACTATGGCAAGCACTCCAATCATACATCACAATAGATCTACAAATACAATTTGACATTACTAAAGCATGGGCATTTTGGGGCATATATCCGAAATCACTGCCTACCAGACTAACTAAAGGACAACGTATCCTATTGATTAAACTATCAGCGGCCACAAAGAAAACAATCCTTTCACAATGGATCTCCACCGACCCAATACCCATCACACTGGTACACCCTAGGATCTCACACCTCTTCCACCTTGACTGGACAAATACCACTTTGCAGAAGGAAAAACTAACAGCACAGTACTTTAATACCTGGTTACCCTATGTTCTGACCCTCTCCCCAATTACCAAAGAAGCACTAAGGAAATGTTTTAAAGATACCAAATGGTATCTTTTAGAATCACTCGACTCCACACCCCCCTTCTGAGTACACCGCTTCTAAATGTTCAACAAGCCCAATCATGGTTACTCCCTACTATCAACTTGTACATGTTCAGCTCTTTAAATACAAAGTTTTACTTCACTAGGGGTCTACATGGGGTGCTACTACGGTTACTGGTATAATACCATTTATTATTACGATAACGAGACGATATATCCCTAAATATCCTTATGTATAACGTATTTTTCTTATTATGTATGTTATTGTTACTCACCTGTCAATAAAATAAATTAAAAAAAAAAAAAGATACAGCAACACATTAGTAACACACTGTATTTGGGCAAAGTATACACAGGCCTACACATATCAAATTACATACCCAGCAGCCATCCATCTGGCATTTGTCCATCCTCAAACTTATCAAAGAGGGATGACTGACTGAGGATGAAGGAGTCATGGCAGCCCCCAGAGTAACCAGCAACAACACTCATTATTTTGAGTTTTGCATCACAAACCACCTGCACATTTGTGGAGTGCTCTAGATGACGATTAGTATAGATGTGCTGCCTGCCCCTAGGTGGTCTCAGCTGAATGTGTGTGCAATCTATGGCTCCCAGCACATTGGGCATGCCAGCAAGTTCATAGAAATCTACCCTGACGGCATGCCACTGAGACTCCTGGGTAGGGAAGCAGATTGAGGCATCGATGTGGGGCTGCAAAACAGCCAGCACCTGTGTGTATATTTGATAGAAAATAAAACATGAGATTTTAGGACAGAACTGGCCACCGAGAGTAATTAAAAACAACCAAAAACAGAGGAGGTAGTTAGGTATACATCACCTGTGTTAATATTCTTGAAAATGAGGGCTGTGAGATTCCTATGACATCCCCAGACACAGCCTGAAAGCTCCCAGTAGCCATAAAGTGCAACACAGCCAGGAGTTTGTGCAGGCCTGAGACAGAGCGAGAGCGTGCTGGCTCAGGGTCTAGGCCCAGTTTGACAAGGTCATACAGACGGAAAATGTTGGTACGATTTAGACGGAACATCTGTATGACCCTATCATCGGACAATGCGTTCAAGTTCAAAATGCCCCCTAAAAAAACAAGGCCTGCGCAGCCTCCGCGGAACCTGTACAACCTGCTGACCATGTTCAGTTTCTTGGCCCTGGTTACTTACAGGCTGATGTCTAAGTCTGAGGAATCCCACAGCACACAAAAGATCACTGGCCCACAGTCCTGCTGCCATTTCTGAGTGTAGGTTGATTGAAATGGGCCTAAGATCCTTTTATAGGCATCCTAATTCAGGTGTGAATGATTTGCAAGTGGTAACACATATAAACACGCCTGAAAAAAGCAGGTCTATTTTTTTGCCGCTTTTTTTAACGAATCGCAAAAAAATACGACCGCAATTGAGCACTCAGAGACTAACACCCAAATACGAATGAATAGTGAATACCCGTGTTGTATGAAATAACAGCCGCGTTTGACCAATGGGCTATTCATTCGTATTTCTGAACTTTGCCGTTAAAACCATTACGAATAGCCCAAACACTGCCGAGATTTGTGCTTAGTGAATTCCCGTGTTGGGACTTAGAAAAAAAAACACAAATCGGTCAAACTCGGATTATTAGTAAATATTGGCCCAAGTATCCAACTCACTGCGGGGGAAACTTATCACCGGAGCAATTCAGCATTGAAAAGCAGCTGTCCCTGCAATCTGTAATACTGCTACTTCTGTAGCAGCGTTATTTACCCATCCTCGTCGCCGACTTCTGCGCTAGTGCTCGGATCCCTCTTGGCATCCCTGAAACTCTTTACCATAGGAAGAGCGGGGCTCTGGGAATAAACGCCATCTGAAGATTGTGTTTATTGTCGCAGGCAAACTCCGAAAACTTTAAAGCTGGGCATACACTAAAAGCATTTTGTGGCATAATGTGGATTCTGGCTCATACTGTGTGGCGTAATGTGAATTTCGGCTCATACTGTGTGGCGTAATGTGAATTTTGTCTCATACCGTGTGGCGTAATGTGAATTTCGGCTCATACTGTGTGGCGTAATGTGATTTTCGGCTCATACTGTGTGGCGTAATGTGAATTTCGGCTCATACTGTGTGGTGTAATCAAAATCAGGGTGTAGGTGCTGGGGGTTGCAAGGGGTGGGGAGTGTGTGGGGGGCAGGGGGAGGGGAATGCATATGCACGTAGGCCCATCACTCGCTAGTTCCGCCACTGGGTCAGGAATAGGTTGTGAAAGTGTAAGCAGCGATAGGGTGCAGTGGCAGCTAGGACTCAGGGTTATACCGTAACAGACAGTCCGTACCAGCTGGTGGTCGCACCATTATGTTTATTTTTTTCCCTGGGGTGTATTATATCTACTTGTAATATTAGGAACTAGGGAGAAATTAGATTAAGCCATGTGATTTTACTGAGAGAATGTAAAACAGTGCAAGACATGTCCCTGGGTGGTGCTAGACACTCACAAAAGACTGTGCTAGACACGCCTCTCTGGCAGTGCACCCTCTAATAAAATTAGCTGCGCACACCTACGATGGGCTGCAGGGAGGTGCAAAAATGGACTAAGATCTGATGTGAAAATATATATATATATATTTTTTTATTTTTTTATTATGCCTCCCCAGCCAAAGACCGCACGTCACTGGTAGTGCCCCCAGTAGTAATGCACTTAATGGTAATGCCCCCAGTAGTAATGTTGCCTGTAGTAATGCCCCCAGTCATTTAGCCCCAGTAGTATTCCCCCAGTGGTAATGCCCCTGCAGTTATGACCCCAGTAGTTTAGCCCCCATGTAGTTTGCCCGTTAGTATTGCCCCCATTAGTTTGCCCACTTGTAGTTTAGCACCCAGTAGTAATGCCCCCTGTAGTTTGCCTCCTTGTAGTTCAGCCCCAGTAGTTATGCCCCCTTTTAGTTTAACCCCCAGTAGTAATGCCCCCAGTTGTTTAACCCTTGTAGTTATGCCCCAAGTAGTAATACCCCTGTAGTTATACCCCCAGTAGTAATGCCCTCCTGTAGTTTGCCCCAAGTAGTAATGTCCCCAGTAGTTTAACCCCTGTAGTTATGCCCCCAGTAGTTTAGCCACCCTGTAGTAATGCCCCCAAGTAGGAATGCCCTCCTGTAGTTTCCCCCCGTTAGTAATGCCCCCAGTAGTAATGCCCCCAGTAGTAAGCCCCCATTAGTAATGCACCCAGTAGTAAGCCCCCGTTAGTAATGCCTTCAGTAGTTAGCCCCATGTAGTTTAGCCCCCAGTAGTAATGCCCCACTGTAGTTTGCCCCCAAGTAGTAATGCCCCTGTAGTTATACCCCCCAGTAGTAATGCCCTCCTGTAGTTTGTCCCCAGCAGTTAGCCCCCATTAGTAATGCCCCCAGTAGCTTGCCCCCTTGTAGTTTGCCCACAATAGTAATGCCCCCCAGTAGTAATGCCCCTAGTAGTTTGTCCACAATAGTAATGCCCTCCCCAGTAGTAATGCCCCCAGTAGTTTGCCCACAGTAGTAATGCCCCCAGTAGTTTGCCCACAGTAGTAATGCCCCCCCAGTAGTAATGCCCCCAGTAGTTTGCCCACAATAGAAATGCCCCCCCAGTAGTAATGCCCCCAGTAGTTTGCCCACAGTAGTAATGCCCCCCCCAGTAGTAATACCCCCAGTAGTTTGCCCACAGTAGTAATGCCCCTCCCAGTAGTAATGCCCCCAGTACTTTTCCCACAGTAGTAATGCCCCCCCAGTATAAATGCCCACAGTAGTTTGCCCACAGTAGTAATGCCCCCCCCCCCAGTAGTAATGCCCCCAGAGTAGTTTGCCCCCAATAGAAGCACCATTACACATAGGGGAAAAATTAAATAAAAAACACCATACTCACCGATCCCCGCTCCCAGACCGCTGAAGTTCTTCCTTCCGGCACCCGCTCCTAAGTACTATGAGAGAGACGTCATGACGTCTCTCCCATAGCGCACTGAGCTCCTGCCTCCGGCTGCCGCTGTTGTGAGAGAGCCGGGTGCCCGCTGGTAATACAATCTCAGCGGGCGCCGGGCATCTTCCAGCAGCGGCGGCGGCACACAGCAGGTGAGGTGAGCCGGAGGAGGCAGAACTGCGTTCCGTCTCCAAGTGGAACTGACAGAACGCAGTTCTGGCTCACTTTAACCCCTGTGTGGGTGGGTCTGGAATTTGATAGGCCTGTCTGAAGAGGTGAGTTTTCAGGGAACATTTAAAAGTTTGGAGACTAGAGGTGAGTCATATTGTGCGTGGGAGGGCATTCCACGGAGTGGGTGAAGCCCGGATAAATCCTGTAATTTTGAGTGGGAACAAGTACTACGTGTGGATGAGAGACGCAGATCTTGTGCAGAGCGGAGAGGTCGATTAGGAAGATATCTTGAGATGAGTGAAGAGATGTATGTTGGTGCAGTTTGGTTAATAGCCTTGTATGTAAGTAAAAGTACAGTATATTTAATACGGTAGAATACCGGTAACCAATGGAGGGACTGACAGGGCGGATCTGCAGGTGATGAACGTCTAGCAAGGAAGATTAGCCTCAAAGCTGCATTCAAAATGGATCGTAGTGGTGAGAGTTTATGTTTGGGAAGACCGGTCAGGAGACCAGGGGCAAATTCAGGATTTGTAGAGGGGGGTTTCCAGACATGATATTTTTCAAATCACACATCCTTACTTCAACGTTTCGGAGTTTAATCCATCATCAGGAAGGATGCACAGCAATGTTATGTATCTTTCCTGATGGTGGATTAAACTCCCAGATGCTGAAGTAAGAACGTGTGATTTTTGCCATGCTTTTAACCTGCTGGAGTGCCAATCATTTCAGCCAAGTATTGTATTTCAGTGCTGCAATGTGAGCACAGTGCATTCCTGATGGACTGTATGTGTGTGTGTGTGTGTGTGTGTGTGTGTGTGTGTGTGTGTGTATATATATCAAAACACTGATTGAATATATCTTTTTTCAAGGCTGATCCTTGAAAAAAGATGTATTACACAAATGATACGTTGGTAAATTAGTCATGTTAGTTACTTACTTGAGACCTGGAGTGCCATTTAGAATTTGCCTATAGACTGTATATCACATAGAAGGAGCACCCAACACAAATATTTTATATGAATATTAATGAACCCCCCCAAAAAAGATATATATACTACATACACACACACATATAATATGTGTGAGACACGCACGCACACTTAATGCAGCAGCTGCACCTGGAACATGGAGTCATCCACTGACTCCCTCCTCCTGCTTGATAGTACACTGCATCCACACAGTGCAGTCAACGGCCCGTGGCTCCGGGGGAGGAAGAGCAGCAGTTACCTTTTGGTCGTCTACTATCTGTACAGGGGGCCTCCACTGACCCGCTCCTGCTGTACAGTATGTCAGTGCCGCTCACCAAGCGCCGTTGATTGCCCGCTGCTGCAAGGGGGTGGGGGGAGGAGTAGTGCTGTTTTCTGTATTCCAAAGCAGAGAGCTCTCATGGATAGAGCTCTCTCTGCGGAGCTGTCGGCAGCTACGCTAGCGGCTGCGGGTGGCAGTAACTGTAGAGGAGACAGTTGCCGCTGACTGAAAAAGAAAACTTTGTCTGTGGGAAGGGGGGGGGGGGGGTTTCTGGGTACTCAGAAACCCCCCCTGCGTGCGTTACTGGAGACTATTACAATAATCAATGCGGAGGTAATGGGAGCACGGATTAGAGTTTTTGCTGTGTCTTGTGTAAGATATGGTCGTATTTTAGATATGTTTCTTAGATGTATGTAACATGATTTGAGACAGATTAAATGTGGGGAACAATGGACAGTTCAGAGTCAAGAATGACACCTAGGCAGCGAGCTTGTGGGGTAGGGATGATTGCTGAGTTATCAACAGTGATAGGGATATCAAGTTGGTAACTACTATTGGGGGTCGTTCCGAGTTGATCGTAGCTGTGCTAAATTTAGCACAGCTACAATCATGTTCCCAGACATGCCGGGGGGGGGGGAGGGGGGGGCAGCACAAGTACAAAAGCATCGCACAGCGGCAATGCTTTTGTACTTGTGGAGTAACTCCCGGCCAGCGCAGCTCCAGCGGCTGGCCGGGAGTTGATCGTCGCTGCGCCTGGTCGCAGCGGCTGCGTGTGACATCACGCAGCCACTGCGGCCCGACCCCCTGCATGGTCTGGCCATAACGGCAGCCAAACACCGCCATGCCACCCCCTCCCGCCCAACGACTGCCTCTGCCTGTCAATCAGGCAGAGGCGATCGCTAGGGAAAGACAGCCTTCGGCCGTCCGGCATGCGCCAGCGCACTGCGGCGCCGGTGCATGCGCAGTTCCGACCTAAACGCTGCGCTGCGATAAACTGCAGCAAGCGATCGGGTCAGAATGACCCCCCATTGGCCAGTGAAAATATAATTAATTCTCTTTTGGAAATATTAAGTTTGAGGTGGCAAAATGTCATCCAAAATGAAATGTCAGAAAGGCATTCAGTGACACGGCCCAATACAGATGGTGACAAATCAGGGGAGGATAGGTAGATTTGAGTTTTATCCGCATACAGATGATACTGAATTCCAAAAGAGCTGATTAGTTTGCCAAGAGATGTGGTATAGATTGGAAAGACTAAGCTTTGAGGTACTCCAGCAATCTTTTCATTTTGATATTTTATATAATTTTATTGCTAGCTTTTGACACTCTTTTTGTATTAACATGTTTGAATAAATTCTTATTACCACTAAACAACTTAAGGGATCTTTTGTTGCGCCTGCAGGAACATACCTTTTTGACTATCTGAAAAGAGTTGACCACACTGCTGATAGCTCAGAACAACTCCCCTCCCCCTTCTTTCCCAGCAACATCCAGTAGGGAGCGCAGAACATAAGAAATATATATTTATACACACCCCTACCTATCCCTGCGCCCCAGGGATGTAAGCTACCCACCCTACATGCCCCTCTCAGCCCAGAGACATTGACTACCCCTCTCCCTCCTGTCTCTGGAACATACACAACCCATACCAGTCCATGGCTCCAAGAGGCCACATCCCTTCAAATCAGGCCACACCTCTTTTTCGGGCAGCCGTGGCTCCGGCGAGGTGAGTGGGGGGTGCAGTAGTGCAGAGTGCGCACCAGGTGTCACCACACCTGGTGACACCTCTGGTTCTATGGCAGATGCAGATTGTCCATCTAACTGTGTCCTTCTATGAGAACAATTCTGCGTCTGGGCTGCAGAGGGTCCAGGGATGCTGCTGGTGTTCTTTGTTAGGATAGTCAAGTCTCTTTTGGTGAAGCATTCAGGTTGCTTTGTGCCCCGTAATGAAGGTGCTTGTGAGCACTGAAATAGATGGCTGGCTACCAGCAAGATGTTACTGATGGTATTGATGTCATTACACATTTCTTGAGATTTCTGCTAGGTATCAAACCTCTATATGCGGTTGCACTTTTTGTCACTGATGGTATTTTTTTGATCTTTGGTGATGATGTTTTGTACCATAGATTTTATTTTTCTATATTTGCAATTTGGGCAGTACGGATGGTGTAATGGCTAGCATTACTGCCTCACAGCACTGAGGTCATGGGTTCAATTCCCAATATGGCCCTAAATGTGGGGAGTTTGTATATTGGGGGTCATTCCGAGTTGTTCGCTCATTTTTTTTCCGCTACGGAGCGATTAGTCGCAAACTGTGCATGCGCAATGTACGCAGTGCGCCTGCGCCATGTAAATTAGCACAAAAGTTTGGTATTTTACTCACGGCGTAACAAAGTTTTTTCATCGTTCTGCTGATCGTAGTGTGATTGACAGGAAGTGGGTGTTTGTGGGCGGAAACTGGCCGTTTTCTGGGAGTGTGTGGAAAAACGCAGGCGTTTCAGGGAAAAACGCGGGAGTGTCTGGAGAAACGGGGGAGTGGCTGGCCAAACGCTGGGCGTGTGTGTGACGGCAAACCAGGAACAAAAGTGACTGAACTGATCGCTATGTGTGAGTAAGTCTCGAGCTACTCAGAAACTGCTAAGAAATTTCTATTCGAAATTCTGCTAATCTTTCGTTCGCAATTCTGCTAAGCTAAGATACACTCCCAGAGGGCGGCGGCTTAGCGTGTGCAATACTGCTAAAAGCAGCTAGCGAGCGAACAACTCGGAATCACCCACATTCTCCCTATGCTTGCGTGGGTTTCCTCTGGGTACTCCGGTTTCCTCCCACAATCCAAATATATACTGGTAGGTCAATTGGCTCCCAACAAAATGAACCCAAGTGTGAATGTGTGTGCGTGTACATGTGGTAGGGAATATAGGCCCTCATTCCGAGTTGTTCGCTCGGTATTTTTCATCGCATCGCAATGAAAATCCGCTTAGTACGCATGCGCAATGTTCGCACTGCGACTGCGCCAAGTAACTTTGCTATGTAGAAAGTATTTTTACTCACGGCTTTTTCATCGCTCCGGCGAACGTAATGTGATTGACAGGAAATGGGTGTTACTGGGCGGAAACACGGCGTTTCAGGGGCGTGTGGCTGAAAACGCTACCGTTTCCGGAAAAAACGCAGGAGTGGCTGGAGAAACGGTGGGAGTGCCTGGGCGAACGCTGGGTGTGTTTGTGACGTCAACCAGGAACGACAAGCACTGAACTGATCGCACAGGCAGAGTAAGTCTGGAGCTACTCTGAAACTGCTAAGTAGTTAGTAATCGCAATATTGCGAATACATCGGTCGCAATTTTAAGAAGCTAAGATTCACTCCCAGTAGGCGGCGGCTTAGCGTGTGTAACTCTGCTAAATTCGCCTTGCGACCGATCAACTCGGAATGAGGGCCATAGAGTGTAAGCTCCACTGGGGCAGGGACTGATGTGAATGGCCAAATATTCTCTGTTAAGCGCTGCAGAATATGTGTGCGTTATATAAATAACTGGTAGTAATAATAATAATTCTAATAACAGTTTGGTGTGCTGTTTTTTTATGGCGTTACCAGAATGCTGTGTATGTTGAATTATAACTAAGCACCCACAATAACCTACATTTGAGTGTGCAATACTTGAACAAAAATCCTATATATAATGACCCAAAGTTGTCTGTCTTGTTGCTGTGGTTAGAGCCTGCAGAATGCATACCAGCCCCTACTGTGCATGTCATAGGCTGAACAGACCTTGGATGATTACTATATAGATGTAAGTCACTATTACTTAAAGTCAGGCAGTGGCCCAACAACAAGCACCAACCAAAGGTACAGTTATATAGTTAAGATTTTATATATATATATATATATATATATATATATATTCTCCCTTCTCTGTAAGCATTACACGTTTTTTTTTTTTTTTTACCAGTGTGTCTGTTGATTGAAGAGTAAATCCACAAATTTAGGACTTGTGATATTAACACCAAGGGTGTGTACTGCGAAACTGTAAATTGTTGACTAAATTAATAGAAGAAACTCTCCTTGAGAAACTGTAGGCATTGAGTCATAATTACTCAAGGTTTAATAACAACACTATTGTAATACATTTAAGCTCAAGCCAAAACATGTAGCAATATTCAAATAACTTCCTGAAATGTAGGTGAAACTTTGTAATAACTTTTTCCATAAACACAAATGGTTAAATGCATCAGCTGTACAGACTTATGTTGGGTTTTGATTTTTTAGCAATCAGGACAAGTCAAACAACAGGGACAAGAAAAATTGGCTTAACATCCAAAAACAAAGTAGTGAATTGTATTATTGTATTGCAGCTGCATTGTAATTTGTGTTCTGTTATCCATGAAATAAAATGTCTACACAGTAGGTCTCAGTGTTACATCCAAAAAGAATATGTCAAATTTGCATTGCACAAATGGGGTATTAATACATTTATTCTGGATTGTACGTGTGATTCAGCTTAGTGTGACTACTATGCCTGTAATAAACGATAGATAAAGCCTTTGATATCCTTTAAGCTTATATTATGCGGCCAAATAATAGAGACAAGTCATCATCATCAATTTTTTAGAATTAGGCTTTAAATGTAAAAAAAAAATCAATGAATATTTTCTTTAAAACTCTTTCTGATTGTTAAGTTGCCCATAGACCTCAAAGAGGCTCTGTAATCTTGTATCTGTAGATATCAATATGATGTAGTGTTGTGTTCCTAGATTGGAGACCAATTTCTAATGGAGTAGAAACATTTAGAATGCCAG
Source organism: Pseudophryne corroboree (assembly GCF_028390025.1). Taxonomy (NCBI): domain Eukaryota; kingdom Metazoa; phylum Chordata; class Amphibia; order Anura; family Myobatrachidae; genus Pseudophryne; species Pseudophryne corroboree. Next base: position 1,100,074,495 of record NC_086444.1, on the reverse strand, counting down.
ATGTCACTGTTGATCATGGAGCTATTTATGATGAACATATATATTTTTTATTTATTTATTCCCCCTCTTTTCCTGTGGCCATGTAATCATGGCCAAGTCATACATATTGTACGAATATTTCTGAAAACCATTGATAGAGCAAAAAGGCTTCAATTGTTTTCACCATTTTAACCTTTCATATGCTGACATTTTGCCCACATTAACATTTCCCATGTGTCGACATTTATGTTGTCAACATTTAACCATGCTGAAATGAATGTTGACATAATGACTGTATGCCTTCTGTTCGCCGTCTGCCACACATTTTCTTGCAACATCTCTGTGGTCGGACTGATCAGTGATCCCTATGCTTAATAAATAAGTCAAATTACATTTTCAAAATGTAAAAAAATAAGATCCCTATACATAGCTCAGATGGGAGACAGTCAATTTGCGGTTGTCAGGATCCTGGCTGTCAGGAGACTGATGCCGGAATCCCGACATCCGGTAAAATACCGGCGGTTGGAATACCAGCAGAAATCCCCAATCTGGTGGTGGTCCACGCCTCCTCCCAAGGGGGAACATAAGTCACCACCGGCCCCATAGCGTGGTGAGCGCAGCAAGCTCATGAGGGGACACACTGCACTCGCCGCCGGTATTCCGGCTGTCGGGATCCCGGCGTTGGTCTCCTGACTGCCGGGATCCCGACAGCCGGGATATCATACTGATCTCGCTCATATAGCAGTTCTCTATGTAATTAAAGTATCACAATTTGGGAGCACAGGCAAACACACACATGCGCACCCACAAAGAAAACAGAAACCATTTCTATAAGTATGTCTGAATCACAATATTTATTGTATATTGCAAAGTGTCAGTAGTATTTTACATTTTATTGTCTTTTTTGCTGTACTGTAACTAGAGTGACCATATTATCTCTTTTACCTGGGACGCTCATGGTTTACACAGGTTCTGTGGCTGGCTGACTTCAAGCCTACATTTCAGATGGTTTTAATCAGCCACAGAACCTGTGTAAGCCATGAACGTTCCAGATAAAAGGGATAAAATGGTCACCCTACCTCAATAACCAAGGCTTGAAATAACACAGTTATGCATAGCTGTTTAAAATATACACGCAGTATCCAATCCCAACAGCATTACCATATCAGAATGGTCACCTGGAAAATAATATTTATTTGTCACCAAAATGTACACTTTAATATAAAATGATTGGCATAAATGAAATTGTTAAAACTAATAAACAACCAAAATGCAGCTGGCCACACATAAACATGCCTATGCAAGTTACCTGATTTATTCAATTAGTAGAACTATTCCATAAAATGCAAACACTCCACCATGTATGACATAGGACACTTACAAGAGATTTAACTCGAAGGGGTCTATTCATTATTACTGAACCTAACCGCTACTACTTTTGTCGCTAACTGTTAGCGGCAAAGTTTGCACTATTGATCGGTGTTACAGCGCATGTATGAGTTCAGTACACAGATGCACATACAGTAGTGAGGCTCAGTGTAGGCGGAGAGATCCGAATGAACCAATAGGATTCAGCGAGGCTCAACTGTATGTATGGTAATGCTGTCAGGTTGGATAGGCCGTGTGCCTAACTTACCTAACTTTTTAGCCAAGGGTTCTGCCTTTTAGGTGAGCCATGAAATTACAGATTATGATATTAACTCTTGAGGTTTGTAGAGTACATTTAAGAATATATAATTTACATAAAAACATTCAAATGAAAGTTCATCCAAAGTGCTCCAAACTTAATTGCAAATATAAAATTTGCTCCAACTATATACATAGGTTGAAAACAATTTATACAGCTGTATTAATATGTACACAGTACAGAGTACAGTCTGTAGTAGGCTGGTGTGCTTACATTAGAAAACATTATTCCTGTTCTAAATGTCTCTTCCTCATACAAATTCATACAAATGTCTATTATCTTACAGTATTTTCAGGTATACGTTCTGTTCAAATTTGCCATCAATTGTAAATGCACAGTAACCCATAGCAACCACCAGCATTAATCCATCTAGAGTTGGGCTTTGTATGTTCTTCCATTGTTCATGTGGATTTCATGTTCTGGCTTCCTCAAGAAGAAACACTGGTAAGTTAGTTAGCTTTGGATGAAACTCAGGGGTTGATTTACTAACGCTTCTAAAAAAAATGGTCAACCCCATCACTCTTCATTTTTAGAAGCGTTAGTAAATCTACCCTTCGGCCTGTTTCTGTGGTTAATAATTTAAGCTCAACTGGGACTGATGTGACAGATTAACACAATCTCTGTAAATCGCTGTGTAACATGTTGGCGCTATATAGATAAAAGTTAATACATTTAGTACTGTTACACACTGATAATAACTTTGTGATTGGTTGATATGGGTTACTACACATTTGCTCTTAGTAAAGAAGCCCCATTTTCTGCTTTCTAATCACTTTCCTCTATACCTTGCCACACTTTTTTTTACTATTATAGCTTGAATCATTGCTGATTTCTAAAAAGATAAACAAACCTGTAACAATGCAAAATATGGATTGTTCTTAAGGTATTTTGTTCTTCGAATAATACTTAAAACTTATAAAAGGCCATGCAGAGAGACACCATAGGTCTGCCTCTTCATGTGCCCAATTCTCCTGCACATAAGGCCTTGCAGACATACACAATAGGCCTGTCTCTTCATGTGCCCGACTCAACTGCCCACAAGGCCTTGCAGACAGACACAATAGGCCTGTCTCTTCATGTGCCCGACTCAACTGCACACAAGGCCTTGCAGACAGACACAATAGGCCTGCCTCTTCATGTGCCTAGCTTACCTGCACATAAGGCCATGCAGTCTGACACAATAGGCCTGCCTCTTCATGTGCCCGACTCAACTGCACACAAGGCCTTGCAGACAGACACAATATGCCTGCCTCTTCATGTGCCTAGCTTACCATCACATAAGGCCATGCAGTCTGACACAATAGGCCTGCCTCTTCATGTGCCCGACTCAACTGCACACAAGGCCTTGCAGTCTGACACAATAGGCCTGCCTCTTCATGGGCCTAGCTTACCTGCACATAAGGCCATGCAGTCTGACACAATAGGCCTGCCTCTTCATGTGCCTAGCTTACCTGCACATAAGGCCATGCAGTCTGACACAATAGGCCTGCCTCTTCATGGGCCTAGCTTACCTGCACATAAGGCCATGCAGTCTGACACAATAGGCCTGCCTCTTCATGGGCCTAACTTACCTGCACATAAGGCCATGCAGTCTGACACAATAGGCCTGCCTCTTCATGTGCCTAGCTTACCTGCACATAAGGCCATGCAGTCTGACACAATAGGCCTGCCTTCTTCTGTGCTCAAATCACAGAAGAGACATTCATCTTGTGAACGGAGCCAGTATTCGCGAGAATGGAGCCTGTCACTTCAGTGGAAGTAAGCAGCAATGTAGAGACACATAAAACTATAGGCTGAATTTCCCCATTAACGTTTCAGCCTCCATAATGGCTGTCCCAAATTGTGTAGACTACAGGTATTCTGGGGTTTGAAGATGACCCACCATCACCTCTCTTCACATTAGACTCTAGTCACATCTTTACTACTGAATCCAAACTGATGAATTTTTTTTTAACCAAAATACCCCCCAACAGGTTATTTGATCATTTCCTGATGCACCCAGCCGCTCATGTTACAAGCTCTATAATTGTTTTTTTATCATACATTCAATAAATAAAAAGGTTATGTCCATCCTGTTTATTTCTTATGAAAGAAACTCCCAACACTGGTACTATAAGGAAGTGAGGTCCAGATTCTTTCCTTTTTCTTTGCTGTCAATAGTCGGAAATTCATCAGTCAAATCGACAGTGTTTTCGTGACACTCCAGTGCCTGCGGCTTGTCAATAGATAATTCCTCATCTTCTATATTGTGGCAACCCTTACAGCACTTGCACTTCTTGCAGCAGCAACAACAATAGCGCCCACAGAACAGAGAGAGGAGGGATATCCCTGCATCCCACGGGCTGAGAGAGTGCATCCACTTGGGAAGGAAGTTCCAGGTCTTCAGAAAGCCTGGCAGGAACCTGGGGCATTTTGATTGCATAACATTGACGATAATGGCAACAATTATGACAAACACGATAGGAACAGCCACGCCTACAAGAACCTGCCATCCAGCTATTGATAGGCCAAACACCAGCAGGGGCAGCAAGAAGAAGCACAGGATCAAGTAAACAACAGCAAACCACCGGTATTTGGCTGTCTTGTTCCCTAGGCCCTTGGCCAGTCGAATAGGTACCCTCATGAAGGGGATGGGATACCAAATTAATATCCCAGAAATATTGAAGAAGAAATGGCATAACGCAATCTGCAACAAAATAGAATAACATTATATTACTTTAACAGAAATACAGTTTCACTAAAACAATGATATTTTTAAGTTATACTTTCTCCGGTCAATAGCCAACTAGGGTCGAGATTTATCAAACCTTCAAAAGTGGGTGGGTGGATATGTTGCCTTAGCAACTAATCAGATAGCTAGAATCTGATTGGTTTCCTATGGGGAACACCTCCACTCATCTGCTTTCAAAGATTTTATTAATCTTCCCATAAGCCACTAAATAAATATAATATATCTTGTGGGAATTCCATGAACCTGGCTTTATTTTGTATCATCTCTTTACCCGCTTGGGTTTTAGGGGTATATTTACTAAGGGGCGGGTTTATAGAAGTGGAGATGTTGCCCATAGCAGCCAATTAGATCCTACTTATCATTTATATAGCACCTTCTAGAAGATAATAGCTAGAATCTGATTGGTTGCTATAGGCAACATCCCCACTTCTATAAGCCCCCATCTTAGTAAATATACCCTGAGAGTATGAGATTGGCTTGTGGAGATCCAGAGCCTCAACCCAAAAATTCTCTATGTCATCATTGTTTCATTCCTCAGTGTCAGATAGAGTGCCTTGGTCCGCATATGAACACATATATGAAGTACAGTAAAGAGAGGATTTAGGGACATTTTTATGATATAGGGGAAGATGTTTCAAACATTCTAAAGAGAATAGATGGATAGATGCCCATAGCAACAATCTTCTTCTACCTATAATTATATAGAATGTACTTGATACACTTCTCCGCTTGTTCGCTTTAGAAGATTTGATACATCTCTCCCATAGTCCCATTGAACAAGTGAAATACAGAAAATGGGGCACAATATTTTCTCCCATTCTTTAATAGACACAATGACTACATTTAAATAGAAATACGAATTTAATGTTGCATATTGCGGTTAAGTTTTGTAAACTCTTAGGGGGAAATGTATTTAAGCTTGGAGAAAGTTAAAGTGGAGTGAGATAAAGTACCAACCCATCAGCTTCTAACTATCATTATTCAAACACAGCCTGTTAAATTACAGCTGATTGTTTGGTACATTATCTCTCTCCACTTTATCTCTCTCCAAGCTTTGATAAATCTCCCCCTTAGTCTTTCCATAATACACAGCCCTAAAATTGTTGTTAGGGCCTAAGCCCATAAACTTGGTTTTTAATCTCTGGAAAAATCCTATTCATACTTCCATAGTAGAATATATATGCTAACCTTGCTTTTCTAGGGGATAAGCTATAAAACTATACAAAGGGTTTACAACACACACCTGTACAGAGTTTTGTAAGGTGTCCCCCGGACTGGCTAACGCAGCAAGCAGGGCAGTAGTCGTTGTTCCGATGTTAGACCCAAGTGTCAGTGGGTAGGCTCTCTCAATGCTAATCACTCCGATGCCTGAAAGAAAGCAAGAGCTGAGATGTTATATGGGGCAAATATATTGAGGACTTAGTTTTTCTCTAAGACTCAAGTCATGGAACATACCAATGAGTGGAGTCATTGCTGATGTGAACACAGAACTGCTTTGCACAATAAACGTCATTCCAGCACCAACCAGCATTGCCAGGTATCCCGTCAACCATGCAAATGGGAAAGGGAAGTCTGGATGAGGACAACAAAAACATTTCAGAATTAGGACTCCAGAGGATATAAATCATGACAAAGGAGAGAAGTCAAGTGCACACATATGAGCAGGAACAGAAAACTATATCCAAACAAGTCCCGATTAAACTAACCCCCTCTACAAGGACACTGTCCCTTCCTATACCCCACCAACACAAAACTCAACAGCCCCAACCTTTGGATGCTCATCATTTGTATAAACAAATATATTTAAAAGTTCTCATTAATTTTTCAAAAGCTCTCTCTAATTTATTTTTTAATGGCCGGCATACATAAACACTGAGGTCTTTATGCCACCTCTGCAATCCTGTCACCTGTAACCAGATCCCCCAGAGCAATAAGACCTCTGCATAGATCCAGATCCACATCAATGTCTATCGAATAAGGGCAGATGACATCTGTTCTATACAGGTTTGGGTTTAAACACTTTAAATTCTCGTAAATTCCATTAAAAAGAAGGAAAACAAAACTCACTGTACTAGAATTGGATTCACAAACAGGGAAACAGAGACCTGCTAACAATAGAATGGGATTCAGAAGGAGGGAGACCAAGACCCAAGCCTAGGTTGGAGGTAGACTGATAACATGGTATTCCAATGGGATTCCAAGCGTGGACACAAAGACCCAGTGACATGATAATGAAATGAAGAAGGTGGGAAACGAATCCAATGGAATTCACAAGGAGGGAAACCAGATGAAGTCCACCTTAAACTGACCTGAAACTGCCAGTAATATGAATTACCTGTGTTAACGATCTTCTTGATGATAATAGACACTTGTCCTTTTAGCATGGCGTTCAGAAGCTTGACAATCAGAATCAGGCAGACGCACAACACAAAAAGTGACAGAGCCAAAAGGATAAATCCCACTGCCAAATCGGGGAGATCACTGTTGGCAAATATGTGTGCACCTGGGTAATACAATAGAATAAAAGGGTTAATCTATTTCTCTATACAGAAAGATTTAATTTCCATACAGTATCTCAATCATTTAAATTTGGAATAACCATAATTTTAACTGCGTTTTATAAACTCTGCAATCTGGGTAATCAATTATGATAATACAATACAAATTTCAGTTGTACAACTTGTGCAAACCAGCAGAATCTCTGTGCAGCACTGTAGGGTAGAGGTTCTGATTTCCAGATGGATCATCTTACAGTAAACTTGGCTTTGATGGGTAAAATGTTATTCTATATAATGATGTCACAATATATGAGGATTGTGAAAACAGTGCAAATACAGAAAGCAAAAGAGACTTATAGATCTATGCTACTAATTTACATAAATACCCATATATAATGAGTACTTACAGCTGACTTTCACTGACTGATAGATCTCCGTCCAGGTCACATTATTTTCATCTGTATAGCAGAGTCTATTTATAGTACAGTTATCCATACCCGGCACAGCAACAGTTACGTAGTCCTGTAAAATATCGGACACACATATATGTGGGATGCTGTATGTTGTATTTTCATGCACATAAAACACACTGTTTGCTTTCCTATTCATCACTAATAGGGCAGGCTGATCAGTGTATAGGCTGACAATGGAACTGCGTTTTCCGACACCAATGCGCCCCCATCACGCCCACCAAAGAAAGCCACCCCCCTCAGTCATCGTCTACGAATGCCTATCGGAATTACATGTCCCTCCATGCAATTCCGATCTGCGTCCCTGGCAGTAACTATCGTCGTGCGTGAGCATGACTCAGAAGCATGCACAGAAGTAAAGGGCCCCATACACTAATGCAACATGTCGGACCCTCATGCCGCAGGCGATCACCCCAGCAGCCTCCCAGGCGGCAGGATCACATAAGATACATCATATGCGGTCCTTTTGCTTACTATGTATCTTGTGCGATCCCAGCCCTGCCTGCAGGGTCCAACATGTCGCTAGTGCAGCACAGTTAATCTAGGGCAGTGGTTCTCAAACTCAGTCCTCAGGACCCCACACTGTTTACGTTTTCCATGTCACCCAGCAGGTGCACTGTGTATCACCAACTGTCACATTTTAAAATCTACAGGTGACCTGGAAAACATGAACAGTGTGGGGGCCTGAGGACCGAGTTTGAGAACCTGTGATCTAGGGGATCCGATCCTCACGGGGCCGCTCATTGGATCGGATCGGATGTAAAACACATCCGAAATGCCTGATTTCATCCGATATGTCAGCCCGAATGGCCGAAATCGGATGAAATCGGGCATTATCGTTCTAGTGTATGGGGCCCTTTAAACATCTGCATCCACCTCTGATTTACCCCCTGTGCTTGAGCAGCTGGATTGGCCAATTATGGGTTGATTATTTTTTTCATTATATATTTGCTACATATTATTATTACACAGGCACTGGTCATGGTGACTATTTTCAGATGGTGACAGCGATTTCCGGATGTAATCAGCATTTTGGGAATCCAGCTGAAGGCACTTTAGATCCCGAGAGCTTGCAATGAATCCCACTAAAATGGCCTATTGATATGTGACTTTTTATATTTATATTTGAAAAAGCCTTTGATGTTACAGCTACCATAGAACTGACCCTCTATTACATAGCTTCATCACATCCCCCATAGATGCTTACATTGTCATCACACAGCCTCTTGATCAAACTCTTGTTCTGAGCTTCTGGGTCTCCATTTGCAATTTGCTGTATAACCTTTTTATCGAGCTGCAATAGACAAATGTCATTTAGTTCATTTTATATATATACTGTATTTATTAAGAGTAGTAAGTCTGAAATTTGGTTGCGAGTACAAGTCATGCAGTTCTGTACACACCTGAATAATTCCTTTGGTAAGGGGCTCCGTGATAACCTTTAGCATATCTGGGGCATCCTCACCGGTTTTTATATTGAAAGACGTGACAATAACATTGGTGAGATGGAACAGATATCCTGATGCTATTTCAATGGGCAGCAGAATGAGCACAGATAGCCAATTAAAGAAATCATGGACTGTGGCTCCTGCAAACGCCCTGGAAGGAGGAAATTCTGATTATTGAGAAGCAGAGGGTCGTCAGGACTCAATAATATTCTGAATGAATAAATTACCTATAGCAACAAACCAGCAATTAGCTTTTATCTGTGCGGGGGGAAGTTAGAATGAAAGTAATTGACTGATTAGTTGCTATGGCTTAGGGCACAACTAAATACTTGAAAGTACTGAGATAGTTCACTGAAATGAGACACCCCAATAGAAGAATGGCCGCCATGACTAGCGTATGGGCGGTACACTTGTAAGGGGCCCAGGCTGTGCTAATGATCCTGTTTGACACTTAAGTGAGAGTTTTTTCTTCACTCACCACTATAGCTGGGTACACATTAGACAATACACTTCATGAGCAATATCGTCAGTGTTTCCCCTTGAACTCCCGGCCGAATGAGGTAGTGCGTACACACTTAACGATATCGGTCAGTGACGTCATCCTACCTCTGTGCTGTACATCCATAGTCAACGACATAGTCAAAATTTATCTGCATGTATACAGACAACAGTGGACCTCGCTAACGATGCGTGCTCCTCATTAACGATTGTGCATACACACTGGGCGATATTACAAATGATATCGCTCAAAAGGGTAAAAATAAGCGATGTTGTTTAAAATATTGTGTAGTGTGTACTCACTTTAGTGAACCATTAGTTTATCGCCAATCCTAAATTATTTACATAGGCTACAGTGCATTTGTCACGTACAAGATATATATATATATATATATATATATATATAGAGGAAAGGAAAGAAGCAGCGGCACTCCGTCGGTGTAAACAATCAGATATGTATTCAAATAAACATAACAGTGGTATGTTGTGACCACTGTTATGTTTATTTGAATACATATCTGATTGTTTACACCGACGGAGTGCTGCTGCTTCTTTCCTTTCCTGCATTATTGTTGACTGCGGAGGGCACCCGGCTTCTGCCATAACATACTGGGAGTGCCGGGCATCTCTACATTATATATATATATATATATATATGTACCAAATTCTGGCGCTGAATTCAATATAGAATTGTAAATTTTAATTTTGCAAATCATATCATAATCCTCGTTCTTGAAAAAGTCCCCAGAATGTTTTTTTTTAAACTTCTACAATTTATGATGGTGTTGAGTGTTTCATAAGTGCCAAAAAAAACAACCCCAAAACACTAAAGCTCTCATCGTGTACTGTAGCTTATAGTGAAAACAAGGCTAAATGGAGAAGCCCTTATTTACATGTCATATGAGCATTACTGTAAATCCCCTTTAACTGACTAGGAGCATTTTAGGAGCATATTAAACTTATAGCAACTGTAGCAGCAAAGCACTTTGTATATGCTGCAAATACTGTCAGCCTGGACTTCACCTCGTAGTAGTGAATACAGTGCACATTCATTACTATACTTCAATTGAATTGCATAAGTCTGAATGAATGGTAATTCACCTTCTGAATTCATTCCGGTCACCCGACTGCATCAGAGCTACAATGGTGTTTGTGACCGATGTGCCAATGTTGGCTCCCATGATTATTGGTATTGCCGTCCTGACTGTTAGAACTGTCAAAACACAAAAACAATCATGTTATTATTATTCTGTATTCTCAAGAAATGAGGCGCTTGAATTTTTCTGTGTAGCACATTAAAATAAAACATCCTCATGAAATTACTTTAACAAAAGCACTTACAGACAACGTGAGTCTCTACATAGATTAACTTGCATTAAGGTGTACATGCTTTACCGTATACGACTATACAAATTGCCTATCCCAAGATATACCATAAATGCCACTAGGGCAGATATAAATGCCCTATACTATGCCTATCCCAAGATAAACCATAAATGCCACTAGGGCATATATAAATGCCCTATACTATATGTTATGTGGCAGAAGCGGTGTTGAATGCATACCCATAGCATATCTTCCCTGAATTCGCACTGTAAATGTTCAGAAATGGCAACACAAAGTGGACGCATGCAACTATGAGCATGTAGGGCGAAACGCGTTATCACATCTACACTTGTATTCTTACATAGGCATACACGTTCCATGCAGACCAGCACATAGGTGTTTATAAGCCATATGGTTTGCACTAGTATAAGGCAGGTGCGAATACACACAGATGGTAATGACTTGTAGTAAACTAAGCCCATATGCTGCTGACACAGATGATAGTGCAGTAACTTTCCTATTCTCATTATGGTTAACTTTGCTATCTATGGTGGGATTTTAGTCAGTTGCTAAATCTTTGCAAAAACAGGAAATGCAGCAGTGACACCTCTACAGTATAAGGCATGTGCTCAGGTCTGCAGTATTATTCTGTTAGTCATGTACATGTGAAGTGTATAATGTGCAAGGAATACTCACGCCCAGATGACACCATGCTGACCACTATAGACGTTGATGTACTTGAGCTCTGTACAAGCACAGTCACCAGGACGCCGATCACAAGACCGGCAACAGGATTAGTCAGCACCGAGTGATTCTTGAAAATATCTCCTGCAGCTTTTCCTATAGGAGAGTTTAAGTTAGTACAACATTTACACAAATTACTTCATTTCTGCTTCTATCCTACCATAACATGCCAGTGTTATAGATTACAGCTGGTGTCTGTAATACTATTTAGAATAAACTGATCACTTAATATCATGTAAACTGATCACTTAATATCATGACAATGGATTGTAAATAATCCTATATAATTAAAGGTTAACGCTGCTCCTCACCACTTTCGGGGGAATTCAAGTGTTTTGCGCGCCAGCAGCCACTAGATGGCGGCCAATAGAGCAATGCAAGTGTTGCTCCATTTGGCCTCGCACAGCTGCCAGTGCTGACAGTACTGTTATGTTGTTCCGTCATTTTAACAGGCTGGTAACTAGTACTTTTATAATGATAGTAGGAGAGCAGCAATATCATCAGACTGCAGTAGCACCATAACTCCACTAGGGGTCCCTGTAAGCACTACAATAAACCAGGAGTCGCCATAGATAAGTATCACTGCAATCCTTCTGTTATCACCAATCCAATGAGGAGATAACAAAATAAAAAATATACTTTATTACTGAATTAAGCATTTTTTTATTTTCACTTTTCAATGATTTTTAAATATTTTTGTAGCTTTCATTTAATGTTTGGGATCTATCTAATTCCCCCCCCCCCCCCCCCCCCCCCCCTCCATCCACCTAGTGAAAGTGAAAGCATAGGGAAAGCTGGGTCATGTACTGTATATGGACGTTCTATCAGACTGGCCGGGAGAAGTAGCAAGTTAACCCTTACCACGCCGGGCCAATATCGTCAAGGCCACAGAGAATTGCTCCGCTTCCTCTGCAATAACTAATGGATAAATTGTGGTGATATGTAGTTTTTCTATCACTGCAATTAGCAGTGATAAAAATAAAGAGAAAGAAAAAAAAATGCTATATCCTCACCGTGCACATTGGGTTGTTGTTTTTAACTATCATATAACTTCGTTATACAGTGAAATATGTCGACATAGCTATGTGGTCAAGTTTAATCATTAGGGACATAGCACTCCACACTGACTACTAACACCTATATCATCTACATTAACAGCTCCTAATGAATATAACATGATGACACCAGAATTAGTCAGTTATAAGTGGCGACATAGGAGCTCAATTTACATAAATAGTTTTTACAAGTTTACATTGGGTACTATAATCTAAGTATACAGATGTGGATAAATCCACAGGGAACCAGCGCTCAAACCCTATTTTTCGACTTTACAAAGATTACAGCATTTGTTATTTCAATTGAACCTTGCACTTCAGAATTTAAGCTCAAACCAGGAGCGTGCCCCAATCACTGATTGACTTTTAAACCGAATTTATACCTTTTGGGAAAGAAAGTATCTCAGCATCTTAGAATAAACAACCTTAAGTATATTACCTGCTTTTTCATTATTGATTTTAGTTTCACTTTATACCCGTTTTATTCACCACTACAAATAGAGTTTGAGCGCTGGTTCCCTGTGGATTTATCCACATCTGTATACTTACCATTTAAGGGGGGGTGGGACACCCCTCATTACCAGCAGCACACCCCGCCGCAGATTAACACCTCAGTGCGCAGAGAACCCATTTCTGTACTATAATCTAAAGCTAACAGCTACTGTACAGCAAGCTCTTACCGCCTACTAACTGGAAGGCAGAACTTAGCACGTCCAAGGAGCAAACAAAGAAATACAACAGCGCCACCAATAGGACAAACTTGGTTATTGACATCAGCACAGATAGGATGCGTTGCTTTGTGTTCATTTCTGTAAAACAAAGAAAATCCTTTTCAGTCTGTACAGTATCTTAGAAAGATCTATATGCAAGGCAGTCTTCTGATAGAGATGTAATATAAGTATATATATATATATATATATATATATATCAAACAATACAGTTCAGCACTCCTAGATAGAGGATGGCAGCTTGCTCCAGCCTTGCATAAGCTAACTATAGACCAAATTCTATAGACAATAACGCAGTTGCTGAAAGCCAACGTTTCACGGCTATGCCCTTTTAGAAAGGCATAGCCCTGAAAAATTGGCTTTCAGCAACTGCGTTCTTATCTGCTTTATAAGTCTCTTTAAGTGCCAGCTGAATTTGGTCTATATATATATATATATATATATACATATATGCCAAAGTATGGATTAGAGACACTTCCTAAGCAAGTTTTTTTGGGGGGACATTTTATTGAAAAAGTCACACCTACCTGACCACCTTAGCCCTGTACGCTTCAGCTCTGGCATGTCCCATGGGTCAAACTCCTTTTCTTCAGGTTCGTCTTTGCATAGTGACGCAGTGGAGTAAGATGGTGGCAGTGATCCTGAGCTGGGTATACTAACCTCACCTAGAAGAGACATATATACAATAAGTACATGGCATGTTAAGCATGAAGACAGCTCATAACAGTACAGTACGTAATAGAATGCATTGTTAGAGTAGACTTACCTGGTGGGGGATCCCCATTGATATCAGAAAGATAAGTAGGCACTTTGTAATCATCTTCCAGGTCTTTTTGGATGTGGTTCTGGAATTCCGGGAGAGGAGCCATTTTCTGTGAGTAAAGATAAATAAAAATGTTGACTGGAATTTAAACACCAACAATTCTTCACCTTCCCCAAAGAGAGGTTACAGCAACCCATCACCTATTTACAGCAGAACCATTCACCATCAAGAGTTGTAGCAGTTAGGTGGCAGATGACCCATCACCTTGTACAGTAGGCAGTCATCTTCAATATAGGCTTAGACTGGCCGTTAAAGGTTCCAGGGAAGTAACCCACATGGAACTGTAACACTTTGCCTGACCTAAAACTCACATCTCACTTAACCATTGGGAGTCCATCAATAGCTGTTATTGGCTTTTAACTCCAGTCCAAGTAATTTAAAAGTTGTAGAGAATTATATCAGCTTATGGTAGTTGCTTTTACAATAACGTTGTTGTTTTTGTTTGAGTGTATTTTCTGCTGCCCTAAAATAGTTCACACCTCACTACAAGCATCTATGAAAGGCTAATAAATAAGCAAAGAAGAATGGGTTGGCTCTATATAATTTCTTTCATCTCCAAATACCCAAATACTACTGCTGCTTCTACTGCTATTGCTACTGCTGCTACTACTACTACTTTTTATTATAACCCCTCTTTCCTCTGTATCCTGACTAGTATTATAACTAGTATTATTGTATTTTATTGTAAATATACAACAGTATTAAGATACAGTCTTTGCTGAGTAATCAGCATTAATTGGATGACGACTGACACATCAGAGCCTAATATAGAACCCTGGGGACCATGTGGGCATTATACATAGTATATACTGCTTGACATTTGGTGAGTTTTGATCAGAGATGTGCGGATTAGATAGGCAGGAGGCACTGCCTCACCTGCCATAGACTTTTTACTCCAGAGTTTTGATTATAAAAATGATTAGAATAATACAAAGAAGATATAGTATCTTCTTTGTAATTTTCTTAGCATTTTTATAGTCAAAACTCTGGAGTGTACTGGAGCATGACAGGTTTGGCACTGCCTGACCTGACTGTGCGTCACTGGTCAGGATGGACCACACTTACCTACTTTGCTGCACCCTCCTCCGGGAGAAGGCAGCGTTGTAGGTGCACGGGGGCGTGGCAGCAGCAGGATGGCCGGTCCGGGGGCGTGACCAACAGGGAAGTGGTTAGTCCGAGAGCGTGGTATAAGGATTGCGTCATTGTGGCTCCGCCCCCCCCACTATGCAGTGCCAAGAAAATAGGCGCTGTATAGTAGGGGGCGGAGCTACGATGACACAATTCAGGGCGACTCGCGTCATCGGACCTCCTCGGACCGCCCACTTGTTCTCTGCTGCGGGCGGCTGAGGAGGGTCGTGGAGGGGCTGCAGGGAAAGCGGGAGGCTTGCCCACCTTTCCGGGGAGGTGGGAGGGCCACCCGATTTTCGGGAGCCTCCCGGCCATTCCGGGAGGGTAGGCAAGTATGGGATGGACTGTACTAGGCACAGCAGCAGCGCAGGATCCTAACTGGTATAATGTGAAATGAGCCTCAACCTGGTCAGCATAGAACGTACAGTACATGGGGAAATCGGGTGTGCAAGATACTGCATATGAATCCATCACTTAAGGCAAACCAGCCCCATACTGACTTGCACATGTGCTCATTCTGACATCCTATGTGCGGTGGGTGCCAGGGGAACCGTTTAATGAGAAACTAATTTGTACATCTGTGGGCATAATGCCCCAGCATGTGCGCTGCAAGAGGTACACCTCCTAAGAGTCGTATCTGGAGATGGGGCCTATTATATATAAACCGCAACTCCAGGTGGCATGCTACACTTCTGTGCGTACACTCATGTACATGCTTGTGGCTGTATTCCATCAAACCACCTCTCCCAGATTCTGCATATTACTGCGCAGGTGCATTGCAGCAAAGCATATTTCTGCAGGAACTCTATTTAATGCCCAAGTGTCTATTCACTGTTAGAACAAAGCGCCCCCCCCCCAAAAAAAATGAATTTTTTTTTTTTTTTTTTAACAGGGACAGTGTGGGGGAAAACGGAGTCTAATTAAATGTAGTTTAGTGTATTTAGGCATCGTGCTCCATAGGACACAATAGCCCTTATCCAGAAAACTGTGTCTGAAACCCTCTCGCAATACAGTATGTATTCAATGCCTGTGTAAAAAAGCAACAACAGAATATAATGGAGTATGAATTGTGATACACACAATTCATACTCCATCATATTCTGTTGTTGCTTTTTTATCAGTATATTTTCACGTTAAAATGAATAATTGGAATTTAGTTACTATCCAGATAATAAATGATTGTTTTTCATGCTGTATTTTCTAATTAGAAAGGTTCATTATGATCATAGTTCTACTGCAAGGGTGGTAACAGTAGGGAGACAATGGCACATCTATGTAGTAATACGATCATCCAATTCTGAAATCATTATTTAATTACAGCCTGTATCATCTCCAGCAACATAATCTTCCTTAACCTGTTTAGCTAGTTATTAATAATTAGTATTACCCACTAAATAAACTCAGTTTTACACAATATATAGTCATTGCACATTGCAGAATTGTGAATTCGGAATGTGGAAAAACTTTCTATGTGGCTTCCACCTTTGCGTACCATCTCTGCCTTGCTGTGAGTGATATTTCAGGTACACTTGCATAAAGGTGTTAGGGCAGGGGTGGGGGACCTTTGGCCTTCCAGCTGTTGTTGAACTACACATTTCAGCATGCCCTGCTACAGTTTTGCTATTTGGCTTTTCTAAAACTGTTGCAGGGCATGCTGGGATGTGTAGTTCAACACAGCTGAGGGGCCGCAGGCTCCCCACCCCAGTGTTAGGGGGTGCCAGAAATATGAAGGGGCGTAATCTATTACCAACTGCTATGACATCATAATTATGTCCCAACTCGCAATGCGATAATGTAAATTCTCTAGGTGCTGGGCCAGAGCTTACAGAAGACCTCTGCCTCAGCCAAATGGCTAGAACCTTTCACTTTGCTTCCAAGTCCGGACCCTGTGAGCATACTGTGCATGCTACTATAGGCTTACGCCATCTGAACATGGAATTAGCTACCAGGGACAAGTTCCAGAATGCAGCCCTTATTGTGTCATGGCCGAAAAATGTTCCAACAAATAACTAAAGACATTGAGAGCACTTCCTATAGCTGGGATTTGTGATGCATTGTTGTTGGGTCACAATGGTGTGACCCAACGACAATGCATCATGATGTAACAATACATTGCACTACCATCAGCATTATATGATATATCATATGATAACGCAATGTACTGTTACATACTGCATGTAAAATAAATTGCCAAGACCCAGCGATGGTGCAGAGTGATTTAGCAATAGATTGCGCTGCCGTACACACTATAAGATCTATTATAGGATGGCGCAATGTATCGTTACATATTGCATGCAAAAATACATTGCATCTTTCATGAAATTGTCACATTGGACATTCAGCACATTCAAAGGGACTATCCAATCAACGACGTCCAGGAACGCTAAATTGGGGGTACACATTAGACAATGTGTACGCTATATATGGTTCTGATCCACGCCAGAACAATATATCGTACGATATATCGCATAGCGTGTACCCGGCTTTATGCTCTGATGATTATGCTGTATGTTGATGGAGCAGTTGCAAATATGTAACCTAGATACATTTTTTTCCAGTATATTTCATTGTGATATTTTGAACTATCATTAAATAAATACGTCACTTGCTTGTCATCACGAGGGACTGAAGAATTTTCTTTAACTACAGTATAAGTCAGTGGTTCCCAAACTGTGTGTAGTGGCACACTGGGGTGCCTCGGGGCAATTACAGTGGTAACCTGAGTTGGTGGTCCATGACCAATTACATTTATTTAAGGTCAATGTAATAGGCAAAATCAGTGCTGTTGGCTGCCAATCATAAAATACGTGGACAAACAGAAGCAATTTCTGTCAATCACCACATGAGCCAAAGGATGATATAAACACAACTTAATTTAATATATTTCTCTGAATTTCACAATAAAATAAACTTTTGGCCTAGTGGTGCAGTGACTAAAATTCTGATTCTCTAGGGCGCTGTGATTCAGAAATGTTTGGGAACCACTGGTGCTGTGTAAATGATTGCCAAGATATTGTGAGGTTTTATTTTGCAGCTCTAAATTATTATATATGGTGACTGGTCTCAGTTGTGCATGCATTCCCAAATCAGCCCCTACACAGCCTGTACACACCAGGGGTTTTTCCTGTGGTTTAGCGGCCCCAGTGTACTAATGTGGCTGCCAGCAGAAGACAGGAGCTGTCCAGCATACTACTGATGTGTATGTCCCTTATGGCTCCATCTACTAAAAGCATGCAGCCATTTAGATCACACAGAGCGGATCCCACTGCACTTCTTCGCGGGTATATGACACATGTCTTTGACCTATTCTCTGTTTACTAATTCTCTGTGAGCAGGAAAAAAGTGTTATAGAGAAAAGGGCTGATTGCCCTGATCGCCTCCTCCCTGGATTTGCCCTGATTCTGGGAGGGTAGGGAAGTATGAATAAAGGCAGGTCTGATCAGGGGCGGACTGGCCCATAGGGGTACAGGGGAAACCACCGGCGGGCCCCACTGCCTGGAGACCCACATCCTCCTCTAGGGATCAGGTTCCAGACTCAGCACTTGAATTATACACTATACATAGGTTACCTTATACTGCACAGGACTATGTATTTACAATATATATTTATCAAGGGGCCCAGACTATACACTATAAGTTGGTCAAGCCTCTAAACATGGGTCCCTACCTCTGCATTTCCCCGGTGGGCCCTTCATGCCCCAGTCCGACATTGGGTCTGATGACCCCTTCCTCTTATGGCCAGGACCGCAAGTGGTAGCATATAGATGGTACGGGGTGAAAGGGACTATACAGGGGGTCTGCCCTAGATTGGGTTTCCTCCATGCAAAGAATGCCCCTAAATGCCCCACAAACTTGGCCCTGCCCCCATACTTGGTCCCATCAGATATATCAGCACCACTGCCTGTACTGTAATAATGTAAGCCATTAGGAAGTGAGGATAACTTGAGCAGTCTCTCCTATGTTTATACAATTATAAATTAGTAGTAAGCTGCTATAATATTTGTACATTTTCAGCCCCCTCTATAAATCTTAGCCGCCATCTGCTTTTTGCAGACATCTCTGCACCATGGAGGTTAGGGATGCACCTTGACATGCATCGAACAATCACTGGTTTTTAGCGTGCGCCATGAATTAGGTCCACTGATGGCAGCCATTTTTGGAACTAGACCAATATTCATTACAAGTAATCAATTCACTAGTGACCAGTGACATTTCTCAAGTACTTTGTTCCTCAGTTCCCTGTTACCTACTGAGTGCGTCTCATAAAAGCCACATCCATTGTGTGAGGAGACGTGGACTGAATGCATGTTTTGTTTGTTAGGCATGGATTTCGTCATTGTGACATGAACAACAGGGACCAGGGGATAGCTCGGGCAACGAAACCAACCCAGTCTTCAGATTAGGTCCCAGATGAGTAAAGAGTAATAAAAGTAAAACAGTGTATTAATATCCCAACTGGTAATTAGTTTGTAAAACAAGGAGCGCTACAGATTGAAGCTGGTGAAGACTCTGGGAACAGTATGCAGCCCAATGCATGAATTATATTGCTCGCACAAAGCACAAAGAAGTATTGTATCATGTTTAGGAAGATCTCTCAAATTTCAGTCAGAGACTCAATGGTCCTGATTACTGAACTATTTTCTATAAGGCATATTTCTCCAAGCTGTACAGTGTTGTGGGCTCTGTATGGCACCCGGCACATATAAAATAAAATAAAATGCAGCAGAGATCTAGAAACCCAATTCCCCAAGAAAAACAAGGAAAGATGAAGCAACAAGCATCAATTCCAAGCCTTCACCACTAAACTTTCAAGTTTCCAAGTACCTTAATATCCATGGTTCTAGGTGCAAACAGGTACTGGAAGGCAATTATTATTACATGATTACACATAATAAACCACATACATGTCTAATCTTACACACATGTATTTCTAAATAACTCATATTACAGCAGATATTTGCTTTACTGATTTAATTGTCTTATAGAAATAGTTTAATTTTTTTTATCATTATATCAAGTTTTTTTTGTATTATATTGTTTTAATATTAACAATTTTCAGTAATCTGTTTAAACATAATTAACAAATGCTTTTATATTAGCAGTAGTTTATTATAGCACTGGCAAATGACTCTCACCACACATAATAAACAGCTTGCACAAGTCATTAAGGTTTAGTAAGCATATAATGTGTCACTTTCCTAATCTGACCGCAGAATGATACACAAGGAAACACTTTTACATTCTGCAACTGTTTGAATTTAAAACATAAACAAAAAACTGACAAATGAGTCAAAAGGGCAAGAGACAAAAAAAACTTAGGGGGTAAGCAAACAGGTTACATAGGTGAAATAAATCAACCTTTAGCCAGTGCCCTGCTGAACCGCAGGAATGTGGAATATGAAAACACTTTCTCAGACAAGAGGACATTATTATAAGATGAGGCATCCCAGTGATATGAGACAAAGAAAGTTGAATGCCTGCTCACAACTGTCTAAACTGTTTTATATTACAGGTAAACATGCTCCAGATATTCATATACAGTATACTCAGTACATAAGGCAAGCTATAGTATCGGTCACACTACACAAGTCATACTCAGGAAATGGACACATTGTATATACACAGTGTGTGTGTGTGTGTGTGTGTGTGTGTGTGTGTGTGTAGATATATACACAGTCAAAAATATGTTTTGTTGAATTCTAGAGGAACTACTGAGAATAAATAGTAAGCTAATGATTACCCTTCAAACGTAAATTGAAAATAATGTCAGAATACACAACAAAATATAAACCAGAATAGCATCATAATATATTTTTTTACTTTATATATTTGATCGATGTGAAATATTTTTGGAAGAAGATACTGCATGTGCTACCTTGTTTAATGACCATTGTGATACAGTTTTTAATTAATATAAATAGTAAAAGGCATCCTACAGTATACTTGAAATAAGTACAATATTGCAATTGAGATACAGTACATGATATATGAATTACCTGTGGTCCTGTGGAGGAGGAGGCAGGGGGAGGAAAGGTGAAGGACTGGGATACAGGGACCAGAGATCTGTAAACTTATATACAGGATGAAAGCTGTGTCTACACACCCAGGTCACACAATGCTATCCCTCCCCTTTACTCTGAGCACAGCCTTCCTACCTAACTCCCTAACCCCAGTCTTCCCAATCAGCACTTTACAATCATGGATGTGATAACTAACTAATAAAGCCACTTGCTCACTCTTTGTTATCATGCTGTGTCTCATATCACCACCTGATAGCTGCTCTTCCCTCTGGGCTGAGTGGGAGAGTTGCTCATGCACTTCGGCTGGAGAGGAGGGAGGTACGGCTGTGCTGTGCATGCTAATCTGTGCCCAACCTGAGCAGTCAGTTACCTAAGTCTCGCAGCTTTATGATATACTTGCCTACTTTTGAAAAATCATTTCAGGGAGATTGTGAAAGTAACACCTATCAGTGCGGACGTGTACTGCTACATCTGAGAGGCGCGTCATAAAAATGACTTACATCCAAAAGTAAATGAGCCCCAAAGTTAGTAACATCTACTTGCTGAAGAAAAGACACTGATATTTTTCAGGATTTGTTTGTGTATTGTGTTTTTCCAGAATTTCCATATACTGTAAGTGGCCATCAGAAACCTTATTTAAAATATATGTAGCCATCAGGGTCATTGTGCTTTATAACAAATGTAGTGAAATGGCGCTGATGATCCCATTTAAATGTATGTATCTATTTAATTCCCCCCCCCCCCCCAAGAATGTAACAGCTGCATAGTGGGGGTAAGGTGTAATCAGGGAGATTGATGGATTATTCAGGGAGTCAGGGAGATTGCTGCTATTTCAGGGAGTCTCCTGCAGAATGAGGGAGGGTAGGCAACTATGGTTTATGATATACTGGAGATCATAGTGTGTCACAAAGATCTTTAGTGACAGTTGGAACCTGCTGTATGCATCATGCAATTATTCCTAGTGTGTGCAGGCCTGGGAAACAGGGTTCACTGGATTTAAAAAGAGGTCACTAAGGCCATGCTTCAATACTGCACATCATATTTAACTTGCTTGCCAGCTATTCTTTCAATGTGCTTGAATCCCCCCCAGAAAAACACATATTCACTGTGGCAGAGACATCCATTCCCCATGTAGGATTGGAATATGGGTGTTATTCAGCAAGGATTGCATATTCTGCTGCAGAATCTGCAATCCTTTCTATCGCATGCTGGCGCCGCCCATCTCAGTGCAAGGCTGCCCAGCATGCAGAAAGGCCTGCCCAGTGCCTGTCACCACAATTTAACTGCGGTCGCAGCAACTGTGGATGACACCCTGCAGCTGCAGCTAGGCTGCATATGCAGGTGGTCCGCCGCCATTTTCCTGATCGCAGCAACTGCGTTTAACATCATGCAGCCTCCCTGAAAATGCAGCTGACCCACCCCCATTTTGCCAGCGCCGCCCCCGCAATGCTCCATTGCCGCACCCCGCCTGCCGAATGCCTCTGCCTTTTCAATCAGACAGAGGCGTTTGCAACCAATGCAATCAGATGCATTGGCTGCTAGCGCACCCGCAGGGTGGGACCTGTGCATGCACACTAATGCTGCCAATGGGGTTATTGCGGTCATATTGATTAACGATGCATCCTGAATAACCCCATGGTCTGTAATGCTTTGTAAATTATCATTTATGAGCCCACCTCACCTTCACGACAAAATGTCTTGGCTTTGAACTTGCCTGCCTGTAAGGTCTGCCCGGCGCACATTTTGGTAGACATTTATTCTCTGCTCTGCGGAGACACCTTCCCAATCTAGGGGCAGAAAAATCAACAAAAGTGCACAGTGCAGATTTAAAGGTTCAAACACTGTCTCAGTCATGGCAATTACAGTAGTAATAACAATTCAGTCTTATGTAGAATCCTACCAAGTGATTTCCCGGTGGAGCTTTTTGACTATTGAACTTTCAACTCAGCGAATGCCTGGACTACAGGGCATTGGAAAGACAACTGACAAATGTTACGACTTATGTTGAGCACTAGATGAATCCCGAAAACCCTGAACATCAGAGGTACTCATTCATACTAAGTTGCCTTTCCAATAGAATTTGTTCCACTCAGTTGTACTCAGATGTCCTCACAGTCTGCTGGATTGTGAGCGATTAATGCCATCAGCTCTGGTTTGACAGTGCTTTCTATGAGATGCAGAGTTTAATGTGGCACTGTCTTAATCTATAAACAGTATCTATACTATATGTAGATAAAGAAGATTTTTGTGATCAGTATATGTCACATAAACTTTAGAACTCTCCATTTTTCCAGTGCCAGGTGCATAGCCAGAAGTGCCCTGTGATAGTGTCTGTTACAGTGGCTGAGCATTACTTGACAAAGGAGCTCCTGTAGCTCCAGCTTTCAGGAACATGAAGCAATTCCTTACATCAAACTCTGATCTTACCCTTGTGGGGTTGTGTCTGTTTTTTGGGGGTTGTCACATGTTGTTGACTACTCCAGAAACATTTCCCCTACTGAATTGATAAAGAGATTCTTGTTATCACTACTTTTTAGGGCACTGCTAAACCAAAAATCAACCCCCTCTATCATGCCCCCTTAAATGCTATGTTGGAATAGGTAAAGTATGCAACAGATCCAACTGGAGCATCAATAAAGACTTTAGTGTGGCACAAAAGTCTCAACATCCGTTTCAATAACAGGTCATCAAACTGACCTACAAATAAGTTGAATGTCCTTATTAATACCTGGATGTACTACCAGTTTTAAATCACGGGCCTTGGACATGAATTCTCATTCGAGTTTAGAGAAAAGCTATGGGAGATTTGGGATGAGCGCTGATTGTAGCCTGGTCCATATTGGCAAAAGTTTGGCAGAAATATCCAGGCATACAATGTCTAGAATTTTTTTCTGGAAATGATCAGAATAGCTTCAGGACCATCATATCAGTCTTCTGGTGAATAGTTCTGAGGCATCAGTAGTGGCTCTTGCCACGGGCAAGCAGGCTTTTTGCCCGGGGCGCCACCACCCTGAGGGTGCCGCCGTGGCAAGAGCCGCTACTAAGCCTCCCTCCCCGCTCCCCGGCTGCAGCGAGCGCCGTATGCGCCCGCTGCAGCCGGCATCACTGACTGACGCTAGATGTCAAAATTGACCCCTAGTGTCAGTGCGGCGCTGCTATGGGAGAGACGTCATGACGTCTCTCCCATAGAGAGGAGCCGGCGCCCGGAGACAGCGGCAGCAGCGGACCAGCGGAAGCAGGAACGAGGCAGGTAAGTATTTTGATTTTTCTTTTAGGGTTTCAAAGCAGCGCAACAACAGCGGGCACATACAGGGGGCACAGCTACAAGGGGCAGTACTAATGGGGGCACAGCTACAAGGGGCAGTACTACTGGGGGCACAGCTACAAGGGGCACATCTACAGGGGGCACAACTACAGGGGGCACATACTGGGGCACTGCTACAGGGGGAACAGCTACTGGGGGCAAATCAACTGGGGGCACAGCTACTGGGGGCACAGCTACTGGGGGCACTACTACAGGGGACACTGCTAAAGGGGCACAGTTACAGGGGGCACAACTACTAGGGGCACTGCTACAGGGGGCAAATTAACTAATTAACTGGGGGCACAGCTACTGGGGGCAAATCTACAGGGGGGCACAACTACAGGTGGCACAACTACAAGGGGCACATACTGAGGTCACTGCTACAGGGGAAACAGCTACAGGGGGAAAATCAACTGGGGCACAACAACTTGGGGCAGATCTGGGGGCACAACTACTGGGAGCATAATTGTGGCCACGACCCTCCCCTATGAAGCCACGCCCCTGTTTAGCCACGGGGGGGGGGCGCCAATGGAAACTTTCGCACTGGGCCCCACAATGTGTAGAACTGGCCCTGTGGCACATGGCCAATTGGCACTGGCGTATCTATAATGGGTGCAAGGTGTGCGGTGCACGTGGGTTCCTGGGTCCACGGGAAGGTCCACATGCCACATATAATTATACTTACCGCCCTCTGGCCCAGCGCTGGCTGCTTAAATCACTGGGGAAATGGCTGCTGCTGCCATTTTCCTTTTGATTTGGGCATGTACAGTAGAAATGTCGCCGGGAACAAGGCATACGCAGTAGACTATGGCACAATGCCAGAGTCTACTGCACCACTGGAGAGGAGGGGGCCAGATAGGATATGCACACTGGCCTACCATCTCCTCTCTGAAAACACCTCTGTGAATAAATGATAAAACAGAGACAGAAGAAGAAAAGAAACATCTGGCTTAATGGTGAATTCAGTATTTTTGCTTTTTCAATTGATTTTAATTACCTGCAAGAACCGTTTAGGATTAAGTGATGTCCAAGCTGGTCCACCAGAATTTAACTAGACTAGAGTTCCATGTTAAACATTATTAATAATAATAATAATAATAATAATAATAGACCTAATTGGTGGCAATAATAAAACTGGTAGATCTAGAAGTCCACAGAAAAGAGTAGATTTAACATTTCCAGGCAAGCTACTCACTGAAACTCATCCCACTTAATGCAATCAGAGTTTCCCATACAAATTAACTAACTTATCAACTGGCCCTTTGTATAATATAAGGAGCCAGCTAGATACAGTAAGTGTTGCATAATATGTCTCACACAATTGCAGAGATTCACAGAATTAATTAGTGGATTCTAGGAATAAAATTAGTAGAAAGAATAGAGTTTGAAAACATTTACAGTCTGTTCATGTAAATTATTTGCTGAATGAAAAAAAAAATCAGTAACGTAACTGATGGAAAAGGACTTAATACAAAATCATCAGCGCTGACTCATTGGAGCTAATTCATATGTGGATGGATTGGCTAGCGCTGCCGCCTCCCGATTTGGAACTGTGTTCCAAATCTTGGGTCAGACACAGGACTTAGGGCGTAATTCAGATCTGATCGCAGCAGCAAGTTTGTTAGCTAATGGGCAAAACCATGTGCACTGCAGGTGGGGCAGATATAACATGTGCAGAGAGAGTTAGATTTGGGTGGGGTGTGTTCAAACTGAAATCTAAATTGCAGTGTAAAAATAAAGCAGCCAGTATTTACCCTGCACAGAAACAAAATAACCCACCCAAATATAACTCTCTCCACACATGTTATATCTGCCCCACCTGCAGTGCACATGGTTTTGCCCATTAGGTAACAAATTTGCTGCTGTGATCAGATCTGAATTAGGCTCTTAGGTGGAAAAGGGATGACCGCTGCACTCATACCCACCAGTGGTGATTGGGGCTTCCTGCTGTTGTGACCTCCAGTGCTGCAGCATTACTTTACTGCACTGGGGGTTACAGCAGCAGCAGGGAGCCCCTATGACAGGACGGGAGCACCAGTCACAGGACCCTGGGTAGGTGAGTATTTTTTCTAATTTGTTTTTATTTAATTTTGTTCACAGTGATCAGCCTGTGTGTCCATTGGACACACAGAGCTGATCACACTACCGGCTCCCTGCACAGTCTTCTCTGCTTAGGGATTACGCCAGCTGGTGTAATTATGATGACAGGGGTCACTTCTGTGTTTTTTTACTTTTTTTTTTTTTTAGTAAATTCGGCCATATCGCATTTCCAATTATAAGTATGGGAAATGCAATGTGGGTTACTAAAAAAATGACAGTGAATTGGTTTGGTGCAGTTCTTCACTAAAACTGCTCCAAAAGCTCTTTAATACTGTACATTCAGGTGAAACTATAATAATGTGAAAAGGGTGTGAAAACACCCTTTTTCACATTATTTTAGTAAACAAAAGTTAATAAATCTGCCCCTTAATGTTAAAAGTAACAATTGCATCATGAAGACCTTGAGGAGCAAGTAACCTTAACCTAAAATCCAGAACACCTCTGTTTTGCAAAGGAGTTTAAAGCAATCTCTCAATAGCCCTAATGCTGACCCATTAAGACCCATTAAGACCCATTGCAATATGTTTGGAAAAGGCTGTGAGTTTTCACTCTGTGATCTTTCACCTATATACTAAGAACCTGGTGAATTCTTCCCACTGAATTGCATCGATTTGGGACAAGTTATGCAGGGACTAGCTAGTAGCTTATTTAATGATACCACAGTTCATACTATGCAGAGGTCCAGTTGATAAGATAAGTAATTTGTGCAGGATAATCATTACATTAAGAGGGATGATTCTTAAGTTTCAGGAATTCTTTCTCAACTTTCCCTTCTTTCCTGTGAATTTCTACATCTGCCAGTAACATTTGTGCCATTAATTCCTCAAACAAGCTCTAAATTGTTTACATTATTTTGTATAGTTATATTGTAATCTGTTTATTTTTAATTAAGAAATTTAATTTTACTGAGTGACACATATTTTATCATATCTGTTGCGTGGTGCCAATAACAGTTCTTTATTTATTTTATAGTGTTTATTCTCTTATAAACAGGTCTACTAGATGTGGCATATTTGATTACTGACATGTAACTTTTACATATATGCATTTTTATGAATTTAAATAGTTGCCGTATGTGGAAATTGATTGGTCAGCCATGTTTCAGGGCCGCCGAGAATAGCCATGGGCCCAGGTATTGAGGTGTGGCCCTGAACCCTCAAAACAAATGGAAGAAAAGCTTTCCCAGAGTCATCACACAGGTCATCCCTCTTAACAGATGACCTGGGCCAGGAGACCGCCGGGCCCCTACAGCAAGCCCAGGCCCATGTAATTAGTACTCCCCCACCACCACCCTCTCTTCTGCACCACTGCATGTTTTAAATAATCCTTGGAAAACTACAGAGATTTCATTCATCTAATGCAGTGATCTTCAACCTTTTTTTACTTGCGGCACACCGAACAATATTTTAAAAATGCCAAGGCACACCATCAGTTCCCCACAGGAAAAAAAACCCAACACACACACATTGGCCATCACAGTAAAAAAAATCCACACATACATTGGCCTACACAGAAAAAACAAACAATCACTTTGCTCCCCATGTAAATCATGTTGCTCCCCACATGAATTATTCACATTGTTCCCCCCATAAATCCTTATTCTCCCCACAGAAATCCTATTGTTCCCCACAGGAGAAATAAAATAACAAATATTAGCCCCTACCGGTCAGCTGTCCTGTGCCTCAGTAGCGAGCGTTGTTCATAGTGGAGTGCAGCGAATACTGAGAAGTGGGCGTTCGGGCAGGTGTGGATGTGGGTGAGTAAGGAAAGCGGTGTATGCATGCGGGAATTAAAGATGTGTATGCAGGCGGGTGGGCTGGCTAGGTGGTGAGACACGGCGGCCGTGACCTATGATATTACACCGCCGTGTCTTCAAGGCATAGGTCACGGCCAGAGCACGACTGATCCTCTAAGAAGAGCCCGGGCCAACAGTTCACTCTGAAGGTGCAGGAAGCTGCTCTGGCTCCGCGGTACACCTTGCAACTGGTCGCGGCACACTAGTGTGCCACGGCACACTGGTTGAAAAAGCCTGATCTAATGAAACTATTCTTAAATTAGTGTAACCATCCATCGGCGTGTCCACTCGCAGTGTCTCCCAGCCACAGCTTGATTGACAACAAAAAATATATATAGAAAAGACAAGGGCGCTAGGTGGAATAAGGCTGCCTAGGTGTTTTCTGGTGGATGGAATGCCGGATGGAATTTTCTGATGGATGGAATGGGGATGGAATGCCTGCATGCACTTCTGACCGGGTTTCCATGTGATGAGCGTGATCCGGGCGGAGGTGACGTATGTTGGAACGCAAGGTGGATATCCAGCCGGGCGCCTGTGAAACGCACGGCGCATCGGCTGGACCCAGCTTTTAAACATTGTATGTGAAGTTATAACTCAACGTGGTGTAAGTGAATATAGAAATGGTGTGCATTGTATATAAATCAAGATATAAGTTAACATCAAGACACTATGGGGTATATTCAATTGAAGTCGAAAGCTGCCGTCTGTCGAAAAGACAGCAGTTTTCAACTTTTTTAGGTCGGTAGGGGTTCCGACCTATTCAATTTAACCCAAAATTATTCGACAAGTCGAGGAATTCGACTTGTCAAAAAGCACGTGGATCGGCGGAATAGCTGCCAATCCGCGTGCTTCTGTTCAAAATGGGGCCATAACAGACAGGTTTTGGCCCCCTTTTCGACCATCTCAATTCAACTTTAAAAAAGTAGAATTGAGATGCGGGAGCAGAGGCGGGGAAGAGGAGGAGACATGGGGGAGACGAGGAGGAGGTGGGGGGGGGCCACGGGCAGACGGGGTAGAGCAGCGCTACAGCAGCGGCTGTGTAGCCGGAGGATGTGTCACAGCCGGCGCTCGCAGCAGTGTCCACCCGGCTCCAGCAAGCGAGACCTCACTTGCTGGAGCCGGGTGGACGTTGCTGTGAGCGGCGGCTGTGACACATCCTCCGCCTACACTTGCTGGAGCTGCTGCTGTAGCGCTGCTCTTCCCCGTCTGCCCGCGGCTTCCCCATCTCCTCCTCGTCTCCCCCCTGTCTCCTCCTCTCCCCCCTCTCCGGTCCATCATCTCAATTTGACTTTTTTAAAGTCGAATTGAGATGGGCATTGAATAGCCCTTGTCGGATCCATTCCAACAAATGCATGTCGGAATGGATCTGACCTCAATTGAATATACCCCTAAGAGATGAACAGTGAAATCCCCAGTATCACATTGTAAACAGGGAGTGATACCCTTAGAGGACACACAAATTATTTAGAATAAGTACTGTGACTTGGGACTTCCGGTTCCTGCGGGCTGATGAGCGGACGCTGAGCTAAGGAGCTCCGCTACACCGGCCGCCACAGCTTCATTTAACTAGGCTTTTAAGCCTCTCAAAGTTGGCTTACGCTGAAAGGAGTCACAGGTGCAGTGTACCGCTGTATGGAACGGTACCTGTCAGTGATGCCAGGGGGAAAGTCACGGAGCAGGAGGGAGAAGGAGCTGCGCAGAGCCCAATCAAAGATGGCGCCGAATGCTGCTTCCTCATAGACACAGCGGGATCTTGCCTCTCAGGATCAAGAGGAGGATTTCCACACTACAGCCTCAGATGATTCCTCAGAAGAGGAGCAGCTCACTGCCCAGCAGACAAAATTCCAAGGTGGGAAAAATAAACCCCCAGCAGTGAAAGTAACACTATCTGACAAGCTGCAGCAGCAGCCCTCAGAGAGGCAGTCAGCCCATGCAGAAATGGTAACGGCCATTAAACAGGCTATTAGTCCCCTGTTTAAAGAACAAACGGCGGACATTAATAACCAGCTGGCGCAGCTTACACAGCGAGTATTAGGCATAGAGCAGCGCTCTAGGGGGAGACTTTTGCGGATGTGGCAAACCTTTAAAAATCCACATCTAGGAATACTACAGATATATTGCAATTACATAATAAAATCCAAGATTTGGAAAATAGGTCCCGTAGAGGAAATCTCCGGCTTATATGGATTGCTGGAATCTGTAAAAGGTCAAAAACTGTTTGATTTTATAAAAAAGTCACTCCCTGAAATGTTACATGTACAAGACAGATGCTCCGATCTTATTATAGAGAGAGCGCACAGGTTGGGCCCGATCTGCCTGCAGGAGGGCGCCAGACCTCGGGCGGTGATATTTAAACCCCTAAATTTTCTTCACAAGGAATTACTATGGTCAGTGTCACATAAGATAAAACAGCTGGTATGGGATGGCCATAAAATTTTGTTATTTCAGGACTATTCAGCGGAACTGTCTAAAGCTAGGCGTGACTTTGCCCCGTTATGTTCCCGCCTTATCCAGGAAAATAGGAAGTTTGCTCTCCTATACGCAGCGCGGCTGCGCTTGTATAATGGATCACAATTTGTTGGCTTTCTCTCCCCCATGGATGCGGAAGCATACCACAAAGAAGCATCAGCTGCCGAAAATAATGAGTCAAGACTGTTTGACTGTGGTTGATCATTGACAAGAACCCATTTACAGCTGTTAGGCTTCCCTATTGGACCATGTTCTGATGTTCGAACCAGATGCTACCTATCAGGGTTACAACTTTTAGATTTAGCCATGCAAAGCTGGTTTCTGACAACATACAAA
Source organism: Pseudophryne corroboree (assembly GCF_028390025.1). Classification (NCBI taxonomy): domain Eukaryota; kingdom Metazoa; phylum Chordata; class Amphibia; order Anura; family Myobatrachidae; genus Pseudophryne; species Pseudophryne corroboree. Next base: position 1,100,043,356 of record NC_086444.1, on the reverse strand, counting down.
ACCTTTCTACACTTTTTATATGCCTTTACTTTTGGGAGATTTCTGCAGCTTACTCTTTCCCATGATGTCAAGACTTTCTATATTTTAGGTTTCTCATGTTAACTTTTGCAGTAGCTTTCCATAGGTACTCTCATTCTCCATACCTGTCAGTTAATAAGTTTCGGGTACATTGCAATTGTGCGGATCAGATTCCCAGAGGATCAGGGTCGGGATTATAGTGCTGCATGTTTCAATGCTCTGATGTTCTTGAGCGATGTTGAATGTATTACGTAATGTTTTATTTTACAGGTTACCTTTTAGGCTCAGCAAGCTGTTAATCCTTATTAATGGGATTCCTAATATGTGCGGGCTCCTTCTCTAAGCCAACCTCCCCCCCACTCCCCCATCTCCCCCCTTTTTCTTTGGGATTTAAGATTGACTGGTTAGTGAGCTTGATTAACTTAAATATGTTCCTCAGATATATAGTATTTCGCGGCCTCAAGGGTTATAAAATGGTATTAAGCTGCCTTCATTTAACTGTTATTTAAGCAGGTGGTCGGCCGGAGGCGGAGATACAGTTGAGGTTTCCTTCCTAAGCGGCTAGTGCTGCTTACAGCATATGGCAGTATCCCCGTTGTTGTTAAAATTGTTGTTGTTTTTTCTTTTATGTTCTGTTTGTACTTTCAAACACCAATCGGTGTTCTTTTCCCCCTTTCCCTCCCTCTCATCTTCTAAGTGTCCCTGGAATACTGATGATATCTTCAATATAGAAACTAACAATGTGTTGAGTGCACTACCCCCTAATGTGACGAAAGGAATGATGATATGGCTTTACGTATAGGCAGCTGGAATGTAGGGGGATAAAATTCCCCTAGAAAATGCAAATGTGTTCTCATGTATCTTAAAAAGCTATGTTTGGACATTGTGTGTCTGCAGGAGACGCACCTTCTACAAAGTGATATACATAGGTTGAATGTTCTAGGTTGGAGAGTCTTGATGTCCGTTTCTTATAATTAAAAAGCGCGGGGTGTTGCGCTTATAGCAAGATCCACTTTAAATATTGAGACCTCAGATATTGTAATTGACCCAACGGGCCGGTATGTGATAGGTAAATTGATGTATGAAAAGATGTTGTTTGTTTATGCTTCTGTATACGCACCAAATGTGTACTCTTTACAATTCCTGACGAAACTTGTCAACATCCTGCTCCCTCACTCCCACTTTCCTTTATTACTTGGTGAGGACTTGAATTTAATCTTCCTTCCACATCTTGACAGACAATCCCTCACCCCCTCTACTATTAAAGTTCCGAAGTTTGGAGTACCAGAACTTGCACGGAAACTCCAATTGTTAGATTCTTGGCGTACATTACACCCGACAGAGAGAGATTATTCATGTCTATCGGCTGCTTCAGGCCGCTTTTCTAGGATAGATTATATATTGACATCGATAGCAGTGATGGAACCAATTACGATTTCAGACCATGCGGTTGTTTGGATTGAGTTACAGGTAGCTTAATATAAAGGCACCTCCATACGTTGGAGATGTCCCTCATCCATTAATAAGTCACATTCCCTGAAAGAGATAGTTTTCCAGACTTGGGATGATTTCAATATTGATAATAGTGAGATTAAATTAACAAATCCTACATTATAATGGCAGGCTTTTTAAGCAACGCTCAGAGGCGCTATTATTTCACATACTGCTTCCCAAAAGAAAAGCGCCATCTTACAGTTCACCCAAGCACAAGATTTGTTGCATACCTCTTTTCAGTTTTATAAATCCAACCCCTCCACTACCACTAAACTTGCTTACAAACAAGCTAGGCAACAATTTGAAAACCTGTTTATTAAAATGGAGGCGTCCTATACCTTCACAAAAGGATGTAACATTCACAGATTTGCCAACAAATCTAGTAAATTACTTTCCAACCTGCTGAATGGTCAGCGTAAACCGTCAACGATTTATCCTTTAAAAAAGGACGACAGGTCTAAAACCACCTCGAACGCCCAAATAGCGGAGGTACTGAGGGACTATTATGCTACCCTATACTCAGATACGCATATACGTAAAGTTGGAGAGGCCTCATTTTGGGAAGGTCTGCCCATTCCACAATTGTCAGATTCTATGGGAGACTCATTGATTGCGAAAATTTCTGATGAGGAAGTTGCCTTGGCAATCTCGCATTTAAAATCAGGCAAAGCACCGGGCCCAGATGGATTTACCCCTGAACTTTATAAAATCTTAGCCCCTCGTATTATTCCTATTTTAGTGCAGGTTTTTAATTCTATATTAGACTCCGGAGACATACCATTACATTATAACACGGCACACATCAGAGTTCTTCTTAAACCGGGCAGGAGTCCCTCAGAGCCTGTATCATATAGACCAATATCACTATTGAATATTGAATATAAAATGCTGACGAAAATCCTAGCCAATCGCTTGAAATTGGCCCTTTCAAGTATTATCCATGAGGATCAGACGAGATTCGTGCAGGGGACAAGCTCTGCAATTAGTGTGCAGAGTGTGTTGTTGGAGGTGGGTGGCTCCTGGGGCGCCGTGTCGAATGTTCCGCAGGCCATATTATCTTTGGATGCGGAAAAAGCGTTTGACATGGTGCTCTGGGACCACCTATATGATGTACTGCTGCGTTTCTACTTCCCTAGGAGATTTGTGGGCTTTCTGCGGACTCTTTACACTCTACCCAAGTCACAACTGATCTGCAATAGCTTGCTTTCTGATGCCTTCCCGATAATGAGAGGTACCCGTCAAGGGTGCCCCCTTTCCCCTCTATTATTTATATTAGCATTAGAGCCTCTGGCCATAGCTATATGCCAACTTCCGCTCTACCATGGAATTAAAATAGGTAACAGGGATCTTAGAGTATCACTATTTGCCGACGATATGCTCCTTTATATGTCTAACCGGCCCACTCGATACCTGTTATTTTAGATTTAATTTCTGAGTTTTGCAGCATATCGGGCTATAAGATTAACGTGAGTAAGTCGGAGCTATTGTTTCTAAATAGGACAGACCAACATATAAGGGAGGACGAAGGAGAGTGGAATATAAAAATCATGTCTTCTCATTTAAAGTACCTCGGCATTTTAATATCTAACAATCTAGATTCAATATATAGTTTGAATTTTAGTTCTGTTATTTCAAAAATGAAAAAATCTTTAGAACAGTGGCATGATTTACCCCTATCATTGTTAGGCAGGTTGGAGGTGGTTAAATCCATTCTCCTACCTAAACTGATGTATCTAATGCAAATGTTACCACTTAAATTGACTAAGAAAGCCATTAAACATATTGATAAGTGCTGCTCCAAATTCATTTGGAAATCTAGGAAACCTAGGATCGCATCATGGAAAATTAGATGCCCAAAATCAAATGGAAGTTTGGGATTACCTGATTTTATGCATTACTCTAGAGCACTTTTAGTTAGGTTCGCACTGGATTGGTTGACGGAAGGCAGCTCGTTCACAGATTATGAACTAGAAAGGGGTTACTTTTATCCATACTCTCCGGGAGCTTTACTGCTTACCCAGAGGAGTCTACTTCCTAAACATATCTGTACTGATCTCCTATTTAAAGATATATATGAGGCATGGGGTGTAGTAAATATCACATTGAATAGAAATAATATCAGGAAGGAGTGGATGCCCATTTGGGGGTAACCCCTCCTTTACACCAGGACTGGAGAACTCGGCTTGCTTGAGACTGATTTCAAAGGGGCTCAAAGCAGTTTCGCAAGTGTTTGACCCTAAAATCCTACAGGGTTTTACAATCTGAATTTAATATCCCTAGTAGTAGTCTATTTTCCCTAATGTAAGTCACACATTTTGCCATGTCTTTACCCTCCAACTCTACGACGGATATGACTTTAGACCCCTTAAATCATGTCCTCTTAAAGCTCTCAGAAAAGAAGTACAAAACCAGAATGCTGTATGGGCTACTAATGAAAACAAAAATACCTAAATTAATTGATCACTCACAGAAGGCCTGTTTTAAGGCTATACTATCTTTATTGACGGACAATATCTTATTTAAATATTATAACAGAACCCTTAGAACATTAAGAGCCTCCGTCTTACGGAGGTCCATGTCAAGACTCTTTTTAGAGCATATGTAGCCCAAGGTCAGAGGAAGCACTTTGTAGAGGACGAGTCTAGACGATGTCCAAAGTGTAGTGCTCCCTCAGCAACAATATTCCATAATATTTGGTCCTGTGGAAAAATTAAAATTTTTGGGTATAAATTAGTCTATTATATAAACTCTACTCTAGCACTACAGGTGAATTTAGACCCTATTCCCCTTCTTTTTGCAAATTTTGATAATTGGAAATTGGGGGTGTCTCGCTCTCCTTTGATTCCTTTTCTGACGAATCTTGTGACAGTGGCAAAAAAAGTGATTACGAATTCTTGGATATCTAATCACATTCCATCACTGAGAGAAGTAGATAAGCTCCTTATGAGATACATGCATTATGATCGATATGAGATGACTCGAGACAATCAGGAGAAGGGTTCAAACTTTCTCCGGAAATGGGGAGTTTTCATTTTGTCGAAATCCTTGGAAATGCAGGCCCACATCTGTGTCTCTCTGGATATATCTAAAACACTTTAATTGCAGATAGGAGGTAGGCACACATGTCACGAGTGTCAGTGATATTTTAAAGGGCAAGAAGCTTTCCCTCCTTTATGCATTTTGCTAAATTAATGTAATAGTTGAGCAAATTGAAGTTTAGTCAGTTATATTGATGACTCTTGACAGATTTAGGAGACAAAACCCGAATTTCCCCCCTCCCCCCCCCCCCCTCCTTGCATCCCCTCTTCTCTATCCTTCTTTCTTTCCATCTATGTTTTTGTTTGGTCTGTCTTTATTCTATTATACTGTAGTACAGAGGATGTATGATGATGGTAAATTTAGACAAAGCTGTAATGCCGACTGAAGACTTATAGTATTGTTATTTCTTTTCGTTTATCACAAATTGTGGTTATGGATTTGTATAACACACATCTGGACAGAATACGTTTTTATTTTTTTATCCTTTTATTTATTTTATTTTAAAAACTTTAATGCCAGATGCAAAGAATTGTTCGGTCGTGCAAAACATCCTCTGATATGTCTTTGTTGTCCTATTGTTCCATTTTGATCATGTAATTTGAAAACCCCCAATAAATATATAAAAAAAAAAAAAAAAAAAAAAAGCACTGTGATGGATTGTGGGCTTGTTTATATATTTTTTATACGTGAAACATTTTTATATGTGATAACCTTTTTGAGATGGATTATTATGTAATATTGTTGTTTGGCATAAAGTTGTTAATTGAGTGAGGTCAGGAAATACTTCCAGGTCAACTTTTGGTATACTTATGGATGCATGCAGGCAGAGCCGGCCCTAACCAATATGATGCCCTAGGCAAGATTGTGACTGATGCCCCCTAGCACCACCGCTGGTTCTACCTCTGACCTTGCACCTCTTTCCCAGCACTATAACCCTCACCCATAGCAGTTCTTATTTTGGTGTTTGTACCCCTTATAATTTAAATAGGAGCAGTTCGCACATTTGGCGCTCAGCCCAAAAAGGGGTGTGTTTTTGCTGACAAGGGGCATGGCACACAATAGTACCCCCAATTCCAATTACGCCACACAGTACTGCAATTTTATTCACATTTGATCATGCGATAGTGTCCATAATTCACATTACATCCCACAATAGTATCACTTTACCTTATAAACGTTACTCCTCACAGTAGAGCCCCTTATTCACATTACATCACACTGAATTGCTCCTTATTCACATTACACCACACCCTATTGCTCTTTATTCACATAAGCCAACACAGTAGTGCCCTTTCTATATGCAACACCACATAGTAGAGCACCTTGTACACATAATGCCACAGAGTAATGCCCCTTACACATATGAGACACATTATTAATGTCCTTATAAACATAGTACACCTTACACATTATGACAACCTTTATTAATGCCCTTTTACACATACTGTAATGTCCTTTACACATATGCAGCACATTATTAATGCATTTTTACATGACACACATAATGCTCCTAACTCATATTCCGAACACTACTGCACAACCAACCCACTCACATGCACACAGCACTCACACTGCCACTAACACTGTGACCTCTGCCTCTGCTTGGATACAGATGTGTCCTCATAAATCTTGCCTCAATGCTAATGTCGGCTCCTTTTTTTTATGAAAATGCATCTTATTTCCATTGCTATGTGGCTAGGATGCACAAGCAGCTTCTGCTGATTAAAATGATATGTAGCATGCCTATATACTGTGAGACTGTGGCTGTATCTGCATATGAAATGCTACACACAGAATATAGGCATGCCGCATATCATTTTAATCAGCAGAAGCTGCTGATGCCCCTAGGCATATCAAATGCCCTAGGCAATTGCCTAGTTTGCCTATGCATATGGCCGGCTCTGCATGCAGGCAAGAGCCATACTGCCCTGAGGAAGAGTTGGGAGCAACTTGAAACACGTTGAAGACGTTGTTTTGCTGGCTGACTTACCTGCATCCAAAGAGTTTGACGTGTTCTGACGCTGGCGATAGGCTTGGAGGGAGGAAGGAATCCGAAACCTCCAATTATTTACTCACTTCTTTGCTCCTTGCAGGGAGCTAAGCATGGTACAACTTTAATTTTACATCAGCCTTGTGGTGAAGGAAAGATGTATTTTTAAGCAACATTTTATGAAGAAACTGACACAAAGTTAATCTTTTATTACTAAAATAAATTGTACTATTTTGAACTGTATTGCACTATATTTTTTCTATTTTTTCTTTTTTATTGTTCTGCTTTGAATTGCTGCAAGCAACTGCACCATATCTGATGTGAAAGGAGGTCGTCTCTAAACTCAATTCCACTGGTTTGAGGACAGTGTTGCCCTTTCCCCTTTCTTTGGGACTTTGAATAGAACGATTGTAATAAGGTGATATTGTATTCATTTTTAAAGAATCAGGAAATTGTTGAACCAGTAAGGTGGTAGCGCCAGAGGTGTTTTTAAATTATACATTGTTTCTACAGCTTGAATGACAAATTGCAGCATTTAGGAGTCATAGAGTTCTTAAATCTACTCTTTTCTGTGGAATCCTCATCTACCAGTATTATTATTATTATTATTATTATTATTATTATTATTATTGCAACTGATTGGATATATTATTATTATTATTATTATTATTATTAATAATAATAATAATAATAATAATAATAATAATAATAATAATAATAATAGCAGAGTGCAGTGTTTCTTTTGGTGCCTGTATAGTCTCTGCAAGTCTTTATTCTATCAATAAATTATGTTTCAACCATATTACTACCCAATGGCACAGCTGGGAGGGGGGAAGGAACATGACCTGGAAGCTGAAGGGGGTGAGGGCGCCATGGTGATAAACACATAGATCCCCTTGTACACCCTTGTGCAGCCTACCGGCAGGATCAGGGAAGCCACTTTTTGCCTCCAGGCAGCTGCCATACTGAACTAGAGTAACATAGTCTAGGCTCAAGACCATTGGGTTGGCCATTGGTGGCTTTTGCCCACCAATGATCATCCTTGCTCTATTACTCTCTGGGCAGCGGGTCAATCGGAGTTGGTGTGGGGCTTCATGAGTCACGTCAGGGGCAGAGCTAGGCTCAGTGTCCTGGCACAAGGGGAACCTCTGGATCTCTGCAGTGCCGTAACTAGGGATGTGCAGATGGTGCTTAGCACACAGAGCATTTGCCGAGTGGGCACACCATCTGCATCCACCCCGATTGTCCACTGCCTTCACAAGCTGCAGTGCTGGCCACTGTTATGTTTGATAGCATTTCGCCCAGCTTCTTCTCTGCTGGACACACCATTTCTACTTTACATAACAGCAGGCAGAACTGGGCAGTGTATGAGTTTTGCTCTCCCTCATATTCTCCGCCCCCTTCCTACTGTGTTGCAGCATGTAGTGTAAAGAGGGACTTCTGGGTAATGGCTGCTGCTGTCGCTCGGTACAGGTTACAAAAGGGGTTAAGCACACCTGCTTCGGGGGTTGGGATGGTCCACCCCCCATACACTTGCTCCCTTTTTTACCTCCACGTCCCTGCAATGCCACATCACCACCCGCGAATGCCTCTGCCTATCTATCAGGCAGAGGCATTTGTATCACGCATTGTCCGACCCACGCACGCACAGAACTGGCCCTGCGTCTGTGCACTGGGCTGAAAATCTGCTAAATGCAATCTCATCGCTGGTGCAATCAGTGCTGAATAAGGCCAAATGTGTATAAGGGGCCCTGCCAGGCATAATGTGTATAAGGGGCTTTACCTGGCATAATGGTTATAAGGGTTTCTACCTGGCATATTCTGTATAAGGGGCTTTATCTGGCATAATATATAAAATGGGCTCTACTTGGCATAATGTGTATAAGGAGTTCTTCTGTTCTTCTGTGGTGCAACGTGTACAAGGTGCTCTACTGTGACGTAACATGTATAAGCACTAGCAGCTCTACTTTGACGTAACAGTACTAACATACACTATATGGGCATAAGTATTTGGCCACACCTGTTAATTATTGAATTCATGTGTTTCAATCAGACCCGTTGCCACAAGTGTACAAAATCAAGCACCTAGCAATGTAGTCTCCATTTGCAAACATTTGTGATGCAAAATGGGTTATTCTGAAGAGTTCAGTGACTTCAAGCATGGTACTGTAATAGGATGCCACCTTTGCAATAAGATGGTTCGAGAAATTTCATCCCTGCTGGATATTCCACGGTCAGCTGTAAGTGATATTATTAGAAAGTGGAAGCGTTTAGGAACAACAGCAACTCAATGGGGGTAATTCAAATATTTGAAAAGTCAGTTGGGTGTCTGTTTTTTTTCTGTCTAGTAGATAGGAAAAAACAGACACCCAACCGACTTTTCAAACAATTGAATATCCCCCAATGACTGCTAAGGCGCATGGTGTGTAAAAGTCACCAACGCTCTGCTGATTCCATAGCTGAAGAGTTCCGAACTTCCACTAGCATTATTGTAAACACAAAAACTGTGCAGCGGGAGCTAAATGGAATGGGTTTTCATGGCCGATCAGCTGCATGCAAGCCTCACATCACCAAGTCCAATGCCAAGTGTCGGATGGAGTAGTGTAAAGCACACCGACAGTGGACTGTGGAGCAGTGGAAATGTGTTTTGTGGAGTGAAGAATCATGCTTCTCTGTTTTCCAGTCAGATGGGCGAGTCTGGGTTTGGTAGATGCCGGAATATTGTTACCTGCCTGACTGTATTATGCCAACTGTGAAGTTTGGTAGAGAAGGGATAATGGTATGAGGCCTCTTATCTCTAGTGAAGGGCAATCTTAATGCTTCAGCTTACCAAAACATTTTGAACAATGCTATGCTTCCAACTTTGTGGCAACAGTTTTGGGAAGGCTCTTTTCTATTCCAACAGACATGGTTTGATGAGTTCGGTGTGGAAGAACTTGACTGGCCAGCACAGAGCCCTGACCTCAACCCCATTGAGCACCTTTGCGATGAACTGGAATGGAGTTTGCGAGCCAGGCTTACAAGTCCAACATCTGTGCCTGACCTCATAAATGCTCTACAGAATGAATGGACACAAAGCCTTCCAAGAAGAGTGAAAGCTGTTATAGCTGCAAAAGGGGGACCAACTCATTTACAGTCCAGTTGGTGTAATGGTCAGGCACCAGAATACTTTTGTCCATATAGTCAGTGGCATCGGAACGGGGGAATCGGGTGGGGGGGGGAGGGGGGAAAGCAAGTAGGCAGCATGCCTCCCCCCCAAATAAGAGAGTGGCACAGGCGCTGGGGAGGGGGAGCGCTTACCCCCGGATCCCCACGGTGACTTCTCCTTTAAAAATTGTGCTCTGAGCTGCTGCAGCATGCAATTCTCCTGTCTAGCCAGCTCTTCACAGATGCATTACTGGTAGGAGGCTGAGATAAGCCAGCACGCCCAGCATGGCCATGCCTCCACCCAGTAATGCATCTGTGAAGAGCTGGCAAGACAGGAGATCATGGGTATAGCATGCTGCGGCAACACAGAGTGCACTTTTTAAAGGAGAAGTCACCACGGGGACCCTGGGGTAAGCGCTACCCTGCACTTGGGGCGGGGGGCAGGTGTTAATATGTCATTTTTTCGGCGCCCTCCTAACCTCAAACCATTTTGGAGCCCCTGCATATAGTGTATGTATGTTGGTGAACACTGAAATGTTTTAAAATAGCCTAAATAACATACTACTACATAATAAGTGGTTGTGAAATTATTATATACAACCCTTCACAATAGATGACATCTTACAACAACTATAATAAATGATGTCTTCTAAGCGAACTACTCATACATTTACATACACGTGAATAATAATAAAAATAAAACCACAAGCACTGAAGAAGGGACACACCTGAAATAATACAGCTACTCAGAGCCCTAACCTGTAGCTATTTGCATTTATCTGCTGTTGCTGCAGCCTGGAGGTATCTGGGACAGATTTTGGGCACCACTATTTACAAAGAAAGTAATCACAGGATTTAAACCCCATACAGATACATGACTTGCTCATTTTGGGGCAACACCTTTATAATATAACATGCCCCCTATGTGCTCTGCTGCGGGTGTGGTTCGTTTTATCGACAGTGTCTAGGTCGACAATGTTTAGGTCGACCACTATAGGTCGACAGTCACTAGGTCGACATGGATGGAAGGTCGACAGGGTTTCTAGGTCGACATGTGCTAGGTCGACAGGTCTAAAGGTCGACATGAGGATTTTTTTTGTGTGTCGTTTTCTTCGTAGAGTGACCGGGATCCCAAATTAGTGCACCGCGTCCCCTCGCATGGCTCGCTTCGCTCGCCATGCTTCGGGCATGGTGCCTTCGCTCCACTACCGCTTCGCTCGGCACACTTTACCGTTCCAATCGTAGTCCACGTGGATCGTTAAGTATGAAAAAAATCCAATTTTTAAAAAAAAAACTCATGTCGACCTTTAGACCTGTCTACCTAGCACATGTCGACCTAGAAACCCTGTTGACCTTCCATCCATGTCGACCTAGTGACTGTCGACCTATAGTGGTCGACCTAAACATTGTCTTCAGACCGGATCCCCTCTGCTGCAGTATCCTCCTATGAACTGATTCTACTAACCTGTATCTGGGATCTAGGCCAAGCCACAACATGCTGTATTGCAATACCACTTATTGTCTAATGGAGCTCTGCTGCGCAGGTCCCGACGATTGTGCCAAGCAGCACTGAAAACCGGGGGGCAATTTTGCTTCAGGTAACAGGGTTGGTTCCTGGAGTGAGGATCTACTTGTTATATGGGGAGTGTGTAGAGGAGGGCTGTCCGAAGTCATCATCTTCTTTACATCTTAACGCATAAGTACAAATATTTTCTGGCTTTTATAATTAAGCAACAATACGGGGGACGCCGGTAACATAACTCATCCCCGGGGGACACTACTCAGCCACAGAACATGTTAAGTTTACATGTGTCATAGTGTAATAAAGTGATTCAAATGGATGCTTTGGTAGCCTTGGATAAGGACATTTTCCTCATATCCATCTGTATCTTCAGGGCCAGGCCCGGCGCTGCCCGCTCAGCAAAGGGATGCAGTGCAGGTAGGCGCAGGGCCGGGGCTAGGGTGTTCGGCGCCCCCCTGCAAACTATAAATTTGCGCCCTCCCATACTTTACAGAGGGACGGCACACAAAGAAGAAGGGTATGTGGTCTCACAAGGATGTGGCGTGGCCACACAATAGTATCCCCATTTCAAATTACTCCACACAGTAGCATAATCTTATTCACATTACACCGCATGCAGTAGCGCCGCTTATACGCACAGTGCCCCCAGTAGTAGCGCAACTGACACGCATAGTGCCTCCAGTAATAGCGCAGATAACACGCATAGTGCCCCGAGGAGTAGCGCTGCTTATATGCATAGTGCCCCAGTAGGAGTGCCACTGACACGCATAGTGCCCCCAGTAGTAACGCTGCTTATACACAGTCCCCCCAGTAGTTGTGCTGCTTGTACACAGTGCCCCCAGTAGTTGTGCTGCTTATACACAGTGCCCCCAGTAGTTGTGCTGCTTATACACAGTGCCCCCAGTAGTTGTGCTGCTTGTACACAGTGCCCCCAGTAGTTGTGCTGCTTGTACACAGTGCCCCCAGTAGTTGTGCTGCTTATACACAGTGCCCCCAGTAGTTGTGCTGCTTATACACAGTGCCCCCAGTAGTTGTGCTGCTTGTACACAGTGCCCCCAGTAGTTGTGCTGCTTATACATAGTGCCCCCAGTAGTTGTGCTGCTTATACACAGTGCCCCCAGTAGTTGTGCTGCTTATACACAGTGCCCCCAGTAGTTGTGCTGCTTATACACAGTGCCCCCAGTAGTTGTGCTGCTTATACACAGTGCCCCCAGTAGTTGTGCTGCTTATACACAGTGCCCCCAGTAGTTGTGCTGCTTATACACAGTGCCCCCAGTAGTTGTGCCAGTGGCGGAACTAGCGAGCGGTGGGCCCAGGTGCAACAAAATGCTTTGGGCCCCCCTTATCCCGTCGAAGTCCACCCCCTCACCCCTGGAGAGGATCTGGTGAGGGAGACCTGCTCAGGGCCAGGGAAATGGATACCTAGCAACAGTGTCATAACTAGACATCTTAGCGCTGTGTGCAAGAAGTGGCATCGGAGCCCCCCACTGTAAAACAGTGGCAGTGCGCGATGTAGGCGCGCGCAAAAAATGTAGGGGCATGGCTTCATGGGGAAGGGGTGTGGCCACAAAATAATAACAATTCATATAACGGTGCACAGTATTCTCCATTATTCAAATTACGCCGCACAGTACCACCACTACACCAGGTAGAGCCCCTTTTACACATTACGGCGGACAGATTCCCCTTTTTACACATTACGGCAGACAGAGTTCCCTTTTTACACATTACGGCAGACAGCTTCCCCTCTTTACACATTACGGCAGACAGCGTTCCATTTTTACACATTACGGCAGCAGTCCCCCTTTTTACACATTACGGCAGACAGAGTCTCCTTTTTTACACATTACGGCAGACAGCATCCCTTTTTTACACATTACAGCAGAGTCCCCTTTTTAAACATTATGGCAGACAGTCCCCCTTTTTACACATTACGGCAGATAGTCCCCCTTTTTACTAGTGATGAGCGGATTCGGTTTTACTCGGTTTTACTCGGTTCTCAAAACCGAATCTTATTGGCTATCCAAAACACGTGACATCAGTGAGCCAATAAGATTCGGTTTTGAGAACCGAGTAAAACCGAATCCGCTCATCACTACTTTTTACACATTCCGGCAGACAGCGTTCCCTTTTTTACACATTACAGCAGAGTCCCCTTTTTTACACATTACGGCAGGCAGTCCCCCTTTTTACACATTACAGCAGACAGAGTCCCCTTTTTTACACATTACGGCAGATAGCGTCCCTTTTTATACATTACGGCAGACAGCGTACCCCTTTTTACACATTACGGCAGACAGAGTCCCCTTTTTTACACATTACGGCAGACAGCGTCCCCTTTTTTACACATTACGGCAGACAGAGTCCTTTTTTTTACACATTACGGCAGACAGCGCCCCCATTTTTACATTTTTACGGCAGACAGCGTCCCCTGTTTACACATTACGGCAGACAGCGTCCCCCTTTTTACTAGAGATGAGCGGGTTCGGTTTTACTCGGTTCTCAAAACGGCATCTTATTGGCTCACGGATGTCACGTGTTTTGGATAGCCAATAGAAAAAATCCGGATAAAACCGAACTGGCGTTAATTATGGCGTTAAATCCGAACCCGCTCATCTCTACTTTTTACACATTACGTCAGCAGAGTCCCCTTTTTTACACATTACGGCAGACAGCGTCCCCTGTTTACACATTACGGCAGACAGCGTCCCCCTTTTTACACATTACGGCAGACAGCGACCCCTGTTTACACATTACGGCAGACAGCGTAGTGACCCCAGCAGTTGTGCTGCTTATACACAGTGCCCCCAGAAGTAGCTCCACTTAGACATACAGTATAGTGCCCCTAGTAATACTTATACATAATCCCCCCCAATAGTAGTGCCACCTACACACATAATCCTCCCACAAACACACACACACTTTCTCTCACTCACTTTCATTCCCTCCACTTACCTAAATCTGGCTGGCCGGATCAGGAGCAGCTTCCTCTCCCTCTTCAACACAGCAGCCTAGTCCGTGTAGCTCCGCCCCTCGAACCCGTGTAACTCGCGCCCCCTCCATGTGTATTAGCCCCGTCCCTTTTGTCATCCAGAAGAACACCGTGGGACTGCTCTGCTGCTTTGACAGGGATAGGGGGGACAGACTCTTCAGGCTGCCTGTATCTGTAGTATAGCAGTATGCAGTGCAGACCATAGGCGTGTGCACCCCCCACTCACATGCTTGCTGCCGATTAATGTCCCCCCCTGCTGCCGATTAATGTCCCCCCCCCCCCTCGAGGTGCCCAGTCAGGTCTCATTCGTATGCTGTGCAGTTTAGAGATGGAGGAGCGGGACATGGTGCCACGGCTCCTGTGTGAGGCTGCTGCCACCGTCCACAGAGGGAGTGACGGCGTATGGGAGCTATGGGGAGCAGTGTCCACGGAGGGAACGACGGTGGCCAGGACCCAGGATCTATGGGGAGCAGGTGACATTCTTGTTTAACTTAGCGAGCACCTTTCACTACCATACTGCCCCCCTGCTCTGCACCACTGCTGCCATACTTCTCCCCCGCTCTGCACAATTTTGGCTCATACTGTGTGGTATAATGTGAATTTTGGCTCATACTGTGTGCTATAATGTGAATTGTGGCTAATTCTGTGTGCTATAATGTGAATTTCGGCTCATTCTGTGTGGTATAATGTGAATTTTGGCTCATACTGTATGGTATAATGTGAATTTCAGCTCATACTGTGTGCTATAATGTGAATTTCGGCTCATACTGTGTGGTATAATGTGAAAGGGGCACCAGTACTAGATAGTATAAGGGGTCCTACTATTGTGGTGCATAATGTGTATAAGAGGTATATGGTGTGGTACACTACACTTATGGACATGACCCCTTTTGAGTGACCATGCCCCCTTTTCTAGAGCGCACAGAATTGCAACCTTAATTTTTCCATACTCCCACTTCAAAATTTCCACTTCGACCACTGGGGCATTATATGTAACCGGCGCTACTACAGGGGCTATTATGTGTATAACCAGCGCTATTACAGGGGCTATTATGTGTATAAGCAGTGCTACTACAGGGGCTATTATGTGTATAAGCGGTACTTCTAAAGGGGCTATTATGTGTATAAGCGGCACTACTACAGGGGCTATTATGTGTATAAGCAGCGCTACTACAGGGGGTATTATGTGTATAACCAGCCACTACTGGGGACATTATGTGTATAAACAGCACTACTGTGCGCAGGGTAATGTGAATAAGATTGTGCTTCTATGTGGCGTAATTTGAAATGGGGGTACTATTGTGTGGCCATGCCCCTTCCTTGTGAAACCACATCCCCTTTTGCCGCACACTGTCCCTTTGTAAAATATGGGAGAGAGCAAATTTATAGTTTGCAGGGGGGCACCGAACACCCTAGCACTGTCCCTGTTCAGGGCAACCTGCTGTCATCTCTGACCATGTTTTGCAGCTACAGCTGACACAGCAGAAGGCCCATTCCCAGTGGTGATAGCACATGATGCACCTGTTTCTTGCACCCAGTGCAGCCTGCCCTTGCAAACTAAATAAAGCCATATTTTTTAACAAATGGTTGCTTCCAGGGCTTTGATGGTTTGCTCACAATACAATGTCAAAGGCAAATGGTCATAGAGGAAAGCAAAATACCATGCATCTGCTACTTCCATGTCCCTAGCAACAGAATTTAACACACTTATTCAAATGAATGTACAGTATATAGGGTAAATGAAATTAGAAGGAAGTTACGGGCATTGCCGGTGATGTGCCGTTTTTAATCTCGCCACCGACACTCTATAGCACCCCTTCATCACCCCCACATTGTGTATTTAAACTGTTACAACTGCAATTTCTCTGTTCCAGGCATAACGCGCACCTGCATGTCCCGTCCTCCAAGTGCGCTGCCTGGCCATTGCGAACGCATCGCATTGGCTACGAATGCCTGTACCAGATTGACAGGTACAGGCGTTCACGGGGTAGGCGGAGGTGGGGGAGGGCCAGTCGCGCTTCCAAAAAGGGGCGTGGTCTAAGAAAAGGGGCGTGGTTTCGTGGGATGCCCCGCGGTCGCGAGCCACGCCCCGTTTTGGTCACTGAGGGGGCATGCCCAGCGCTCTGTGAGCCGCTGGCATGCCCCCTCTCCCTCTGACTCCAGTGAATAGACACTGTGCGCATGTGCACAGCGTCTATTCAACGCCGCTCTGCTAAGCAGAGCAGCGAGAGACAGAGACTCCCAACTGCCCCCCCCCCCACCGCGGGACACTGCGGGCCGCGGGTGGGACAGCGGGACAGTCCCCAAAAAACGGGATTGTCCTGCGAAAATCGGGACAGTTGGGAGGTATGTTACTATGTTGTGGACCATCTCTGTTTACTGGACTCACATCATTCATCATTTTTTGCTTAGCTACATCAATTGCATTTCAACTGATTTTTTTTACTTCAGGGGTGAAGTTTTATGATTTATGGGGGGTAATTCAGAGTTGATCGCAGCAGCAAATTTGTTAGCAGTTGGGCAAAACCATGTGCACTGCAGAGGGGGGGGGGCAGATATAACATGTGCAGAGAGAGTTAGATTTGGGTGTGGTGTGTTCAAACTGAAATCTAAATTGCAGTGTAAAAATAAAGTTATATGCAGGTGGGGCAGATATAACATTTGCAGAGAAAGTTAGATTTGGGTGGGTTCTATTGTTTCTGTGCAGGGTAAATACTGGCTACTTTATTTTTACACTGCAATTTAGATTTCAGTTTGAACACACCCCACCCAAATCTCTCTCTGTGCTTGTTATATCTGCTCCCCCCCCCCCTCCCCCCCCTGCAGTGCACATAGTTTTGTCCAACTGCTAACAAATTTGCTGCTGCGATCAATTTGGAATGACTCTCTATGGAAGTAATTTCAAGTTGATCGCAGCAGGATTTTTTTTAGCAGTTGGGCAAAACCATGTGCACTGCAGGGGAGGCAAATATAACATGTGCAGAGAGAGTTAGATTTGGGTGGGTTATTTTGTTTCTGTGCAGGGTAAATACTGGCTGCTTTATTTTTACACTGCAAATTAGATTGCAGATTGAACACACCACACCCAAATCTATCTCTCTCTGCACATGTTATATCTGCCTCCCCTGCAGTGCACATGGTTTTGCCCAACTGCTAAAAAAAATCCTGCTGCGATCAACTTGGAATTACCCCCTATATGCGGAACATCATGCAGGTTGACTGGAGCAGTTGAGGTCTCATTAAATCACCATACAGTATGTGGTTTACCCAAATGTATATAACCCACAAACAAATCTCCACTTGTAACTGAAGGGGCTGTGTCAATGCGTTATGAAATTATAATATGTTTGATGAAAGCTTGTTGTCAGAACATTGGGCCTAATTCAGAGTTGATCGCAGCAGCAAATTTGTTAGCAGTTGGGCAAAACCATGTGCACTGCAGGGGGGGGCAGATATAAGGGGGGGGCAGATATAACATGTGCAGAGAGAGTTAAGGCCCGTACACACTGGTCGATATATCGGCCGTTCTCTTGAACGGCCGATATATCGCGGGACCGTCGGCCAGTGTGTACGACGGAGTTCACAGACGTATCGCGTCGGCCGCGCAGCACAGCCGATGGCCAATATATCTACCGATATATTGGCGCGTCGCTGTGTGTGTACGGGGCGGTCGGCTGACCGCCCATACACATGCTGCGGCGGGCAGCGGCGATTGACAGCTGAACTGGGCGGGCGTGTGTACACGCCCACCCAGTTCATGATGTCAGTCCCCGACAGATCGGGCAGTGTGTATGCTGAACACACTGCTCGCTCCGTCCATAGATATATCTGCCGATCAATTGATCTGCAGAAATATCTATTAGTGTGTACCCACCTTTAGATTTTGGTGGGGTGTGTTCAAACTGAAATCTAAATTGCAGTGTAAAAATAAAGCAGCCAGTATTTACCCTGCACAGAAACAAAATAACCCACGCAAATCAAACTCTTTCTGCACATGTTATATCTGCCTCCCCTGCAGTGCACATGGTTTTGCCAAACTGCTAACAAAGTTCCTGCTGCGATCAACTCAGAAATACCCCCATGGTTTTGCCCAACTACTAACAAATTTGCTGCTGCGATCAACTCTGAGTTACCCCCATTGTGTTATGCAGAGTTGTGTGTATGTGTGAATACACATGTTTTCAGGTGTATCTCTAGCACCCTATCATTTACTTAGAATTCCTGAAAACGACAAAACAAAAAACATCCCTTTCAAAAGAGTCCAGCTTATTTTGGGGTTTTGTGTTGGTCCTGATCTTCTCTCTCTCTCTCTCTCTCTCTCTCTCTCTCTCTCTCTCTCTCTCTCTCTCTCTCTCTCTCGCATACAGGACCCTTTCTCTAAAATTTAAACCAGCAGGGACCACAGAACAGCAACAGAACTAAGAACTGGCGTACATAACACTTGTGTTCATATAATAAGGTAAACTAGCTGATGTGCCCAGTTTCAACTGGGCAAAGATTTGCAGTGGGAAACATTTGACCCCTTTTCACCCTCTTAGGAGTCTAATTATTGCAAAATCCCTGCTTACTGGGTGGCTGCAAATAACTGTCACAGTTTCCAGACCACCCAGCAGGTGCATAGGGAGAGTTCACCAACTGTCACATTTTCCAGAGCACAATGGTGATGCATTGTAAATGGCAGGCGGACATTTTTTCCACATAAATCAGAAATGAAGCAACAAATTACAACGCCAATATTTTTCTGCAAATCTATGGACCAGTACCTTTAATTTGGTGTATGATGTGCCCTGCTCAGATAAAGGCATAATAGAAATATGTCATTCATAAACGTTTCCTTCTGCTATTAATATATAGATGTTTTGTATTGTCGTATTTGTTCATTCCAGTGGTGTTAGATTCCTTTTGTATAGGTACCAGCTATGCTGACGTTTATACAACTGTGCACATACAATGTTATCCAGGACCATTGCTGCATTTGGAAGACAGACCGAATTAACCTTTTTTTTTCCTCCAGAAAATAAGTTGTGTTGAAACTAGATAACGTGACGTTCCTGGGTTTCTATTTACTGTAGGGATTTTTTTCTATCTGCTGTTTTTCTTATGTTTGCTCATCCTGAATAAGTGGAGTAAAGAGGTTATACCAACAATGGTGTCTCCAGAAATGTTAGATAATTCCGTCAGTGCAAATTAAGTTACATATGATCCGGCTATATTTGCCTAGATGCAAAGATAAAGATGACACATATACTGTAAACAAGTATCACCGTGTGTGATGTCCAAATCCCATCACAGACTGACATTTATTTTATCCTCTTATTCTTATGTAAATGATGTTCTTGTTGGCGTTTTATTATAACGTTTTTTTTTTTTTTAAGGATTTCTTTATTATTTTTTATATGTATTTTTACTTCTGACGATTGAGCAATAGAAGGTGTGTAAGTCTGTCAGGGTGAAGCACAATATACTGCATTGCATTTGGACTGCAAGCATCACCAAAGCGCAGATCCTGTGACTGACACCTGATTACACCCAAGTATTTCTGTATACAACAATATTTTTACCATGGCAGCTCCCGATGGTGTGACAGTTGTCTCTCTCTCTTTCTTTCTTTCTTTCTTTCTTTCTTTCTTTCTTTCTTTCTTTCTTTCTTTCTTTCTTTCTTTCTTTCTTTCTTTCTTTCTTTCTTTCTTTCTTTCTTTCTTCCTTCACAAACCTCAGTCCTGAATGCAGCCAGCGGTTCCATATCGAGACATTAAATTGCAGCCATGTTAAGAGAACATATATTGCCAACTACTATCAGAGGACAGGAGTCTCGATCACATTCACTATTTGTATAGGTACCCTACCGTTCATTGCATGGCATCTCAACAGCATTGTAGGCCCTGGGCAAAGCAATGCACTGGAGCCCCTAACCACCCATTCATGGAAACCAATTAAAAAACCAAAACAAAATATGCCTCTCCTGTGGTCCTGCGCTGTCTCTCCACATGCTTCCATACAGTGAATGGCTGTCAGCACTTTGATTGGTGGATAACTCCAGCCATGCAGCATTCAACATTTGACAGCCATTCATTGTCTGGCTGCAGGCTGGAAATGCTGCCTCACCGCTATGATTGTGTGACCAACACCCACTCCTGCTTGGAGTCCCCTAGAATTCTGGGGCTCTGGGCAGCTGCCCACTGTGGCTATATGTTAAGATGGCCCTGGTTCATTACCAGTTGTATGGAAAACTTCTATTAATATTTTACAGATAATCTTTGGAAGTATGTACCGTTCCGGAATGTACTAGGGATCTTCTTTCTAATAAATCATTCCTTATCTTGATAATCTTTCAGGTGCTACTATTTTCTTCCATTCGCTAATTACAGCTTATTTGTTTAAGTTGATGCTTTAAACACGGTTGAGTCACATCATTATCACCACCAGCTGATAGCCAGAATAACCGCCGTGTGCAGCACAGACAGCAGCTAGATGGGCTGAACTTTAATTTTAGGCACAAATATGGTAGTCCCAGCTTCATTTTGACAGTGAGCTGCTCCACTGTTGCATGTCGGTCATCCTTCACACACCTTCGTAGCTGATGTTCACCTCGCACATCAATGGAACGTGGTGCTCTGCAGTTTCCACGTCGGTTATTCGCAATGATGCCATTTGTCCAGTCACGATACACCTTCACCACAGTAGCATCACCTTGGCCTGTAAGCCGATAATCATCCCTTTTTGCAAACCAGATAAATTGTCGCTTTTACCCATGACAGCAACAAGTGATGTGTGCAGTCGGCCTGTCGCACACCTTATATACCCACCAAGCCGGCGCAAGATACGTGACGTACTTCAGAGGCTACACGCTGCCGACATCAAATGTAGGAGGTGGTCATCATAATGTGACTTGACCACGTACATCTGTATATTATGCTTACAGCTCTCACTAGAATTTACATGACTGCAGTCGGTTTTGTTTTGCTACTTTTTAAGATTATGTGTGTGTTGATTGTGTTTTATTTACTTTTTTGTGATGGGATAATGACTCTATACTGGACAACAATAATTTTGTCTCAAGGGTTTTGATGGATATTCTAAGTATACTTTTTACTGGTGAATTGAAATACCGGTAAGCAATTCGATTTTTCCAATCAGGATTATTTTCCTTTTTTTATATATATGAATTTTTTACTCTTAAGCAAATTTGCATAAAAGATAAAGCTGTCAGGATAATGTTTTATTACACTCATGTGAGGTTTGGTCATAAACAAAAGGTGAACAAGTGACAATTGTTCAATGACTCCTCAAAAATCAGCTTAAAAATGGTCCTTCTTCACTCATTGCAAGAAATCCATATTATATGTATTAATAGGACGTATATTTTGCCTGCACAACGCAGCCATTTTGTGTCTGGAGAGCCAGAAACGTGTTTGAAATGTAAACATCCTGGGGCACACTTCTGTCACTGTTTCTGTGATTGCAGAAAAATAAGTTGTTTTTGGAATAAAATTTTGGTGTCTTATCAACTAATTTATGTCTACCTTTCCATAAAATTCCCCTTCTCTTTTACAATTTCAATCTATGGGACCCATTGTGTCAAGGCTATTCTAGTTCTGAGTTATGTCCCTTTTTCACTATT
The DNA here is from genome assembly GCF_028390025.1 of Pseudophryne corroboree. NCBI lineage: Eukaryota > Metazoa > Chordata > Amphibia > Anura > Myobatrachidae > Pseudophryne > Pseudophryne corroboree. The sequence goes on along the minus strand of NC_086444.1, from coordinate 1,100,021,533 downwards.
GTGCTACCTGTGGCAAAGAAAGCTCTCCTTTGGAAATGGACACAACCGGTAGCCCCTTCACTCTCTGAAGTTAAATCCTATCTACTAGAACTACTTTAATTCGGTATGAGGTCCATATTCCCAGATATAGAGCATGGTCTAGTCAGATTCTTTAAGAGATGCAGCATTTATATCGAACAGTTTGATCTTACCCTGCAAACAGATATTATGAGTGTATGTAAATCTACAACATGGTACCTTCAAAGGCAGATAGCTTCATGCGGACGATGGAAATTGTTATCTATCTTAATGTTGCTTGTACTATTATTTATGCTACTTATGTTGTATCCAGAGGCGGATTGGCCATAGGGCTTACAGGGAAGATTCCCGGTGGGCCGACGCACCCGCGGGGGGGGGGCCTGTTTTGTTTTGAGGATATGTGGTCTTATTTATAGACATAATGAATAAGATGCAAAATAATTTGCATATATGAAAATTACTTTGCCACTTAGCCTGTGATTGCAGATGATCTAGTGTATGCTCTGTCTGCCTGCTTGGCTGACATATAAGATTGAGTGAATAGTGATTGGGATACGGTTGGTGTAATAAGCAAGAAAATATATCTTTCTAAATAATTATAGTTTCCTAATTCTAAAGGTGTATCATATAATGTGCTCATAATATTTAATTTTATTTCTTTTTAACTTCCCCCCTGATGCTGGACATGCCCACTATCTGGAAAGTCTTGGGGGGAGGGTGCTGCTGCCATGGCCCATGGCTAGACCTTACACCTCTGGTGCTGCCTATGTGGGGCCACTAGTACAAATTTTTCCAGGGCCGCTTTTTGTTCCCAATCCGCCCCTGGTTGTATCTCTTGGAATTATTGTCCTGTGACACCTTTGTCACAAATAACTTGTTTAATGATTTGTCGTTCAGAGCATGTAGCTGATAATGCCAATTAACATCTTATCATTGTAAGAGTACCAGCCGGACAGGAAAGACCCCTCCTTTAGTTTTCTTCTTGCTTTTCCTTTACCTCCCTTTTTCTCCCTGAAACAACTACATCTTGTGTCTTTAATTTAGCTCCTGTGTTTGATGTTTTATATACTACTGACGCTTCTATTTACAGCAATTCATTAAACTTTTTGGTAATCTTTGTGCATTGGCTAAGCTGTGCTGTATTTCTTCTAACCTGCACAGATTTTGTTATTATGTCTGTTTATGTGAATGCTCTCAGACTGAACATCACATCTTGTAACCGTAGTTTCATGCCAAAACGTCCAATAAAAAGATGTTAAAATATATATATACAGTATATGGTCCTTCTTCATAATGGAAATAAGTTTCCTTCAATACCAACTGCACATGAAAACATGAAAGACTTGTACAACTAAGTGAAGTTGCTTTTAGAAAAAGTTTGGTATCTAAAATATATGTGGAATATCTGTGGAACATCTATATACTACAGACATGGAGATACAGGAAAAGGAGAAATGCAACTACAGTACATTTACAATACAGTACATACAGTACACTACATGTATTTTAGGTGTGAAAGAAATTTATTTTATTTTAAATTATACAGTATATAAAATACAAATATGTTTTGTAATTCATCAGTTCCTATAACAGACAATGGCTAACTTAATACAATACATTTAACTAGGCTGTTAGCACTAAAAAGTCAGATAATAAATACAAACAGTAAAAATGCGAGTCAATTAAATAAAATAATAAAAACAGAATGAGTCTCATTTATTTGGAATCTTGCAACATTTTTCATGGGTCATCTGCTCCCTCAGTGCACTAATACTAGCGGTTGGCTAGAATTAGTGATTTGTTAGATAGCAAGTGTCATTAAGATACTATAATATGTGTTTATTTGTATTTTATACCTATCCACTTTACATGGTCACGTGTAAATTTTGAAGCCACCTTAATATTACTTGTGGAGTTATAAGTACTTTATGTTGTCACAATTCTTTTATCTGATTACTGTCTGTCTCGGGGGGAAATAATACTTGCCTCACTGCTATGGTGTGAAATGGGGAAATAATGAGAGTGCTGCTGTAAAGAACAGTTAGTACAAGAGTCACTCCTTCTTGATGTATTAACAGAAGGTAATGGGGGTCATTCTGTGTCGATCGCTCGCTAGCAGTTTTTAGCAGCCGTGCAAACGCATTGCCGCCGCCCACTGGGGAGTGTATTTTCACTTTGCAGAAGTGCGAATGCTTGTGCAGCAGAGCACCTGCAAAATCTTTTTGTGCAAAACAAGACAAGCCCTGTCGTTACTCTTCATGTGCGTTGATTCTAACGACGGAAGGACAGCTTTTGACGTCACACACCCGCCCAACGAATGCCCAGCCACGCCTGCGTTTTTCTGCCACACCTGCGTTTTTCCAAACACTCCTTGAAAACGGTCTGTTGCCACCCAGAAACGCCCACTTCATGTCAATCTTCCTGCGTTTGGCTGTGCGACAGGAATGTTCGTTAGACTCTGGGGGTAATTCCAAGTTGATCGCAGCAGGATTTTTGATAGCAATTGGGCAAAACCATGGAGGTCATTCCGAGTCGTTCGCTCGGAAAATTTATTCGCATCGCAGCGTTTTTCCGCTTAGTGCGCATGCGCAATGTCCGCATTGCGACTGCGCCAAGTAAATTTGCTATGAAGTTTGGATTTTTTTCACTCACCGCTTTTTCTTCGCTCAGGCGATCGTAGTGTGATTGACAGGAAATGGGTGTTACTGGGCGGAAACAGGCCGTTTTATGGGCGTGTGGGAAAAAACGCTACTGTTTCCGGAAAAAACGCGGGAGTGGCTGGAGAAACGGAGGAGTGTCTGGGCGAACGCTGGGTGTGTTTGTGACGTCAAACCAGGAACGATAAGCACTGAACTGATCGCAGATGCCGAGTAAGTCTGAAGCTACTCAGAAACTGCTACGAGATGTGTAATCGTAATATTGCGAATCTTTCGTTCGCAATTTTAAGAAGCTAAGATTCACTCCCAGTAGGCGGCGGCTTAGCGTGTGCAATACTGCTAAAATCGCCTTGCGAGCGAACAACTCGGAATGAGGGCCCATGTGCACTGCAGGGGAGGCAGATATAACATGTGCAGGGAGAGTTAGATTTGGGTGGGGTGTGTTCAATCTGCAATCTAATTTGCAGTGTAAAAATAAAGCAGCCAGTATTTACCCTGCACAGAAACAAAATAACCCACCCAAATCTAACTCTTTCTGCACATGTTATATCTGCCTCCCCTGCAGTGCACATGGTTTTGCCCAATTGCTATCAATAATCCTGCTGCGATCAACTTGGAATTACCCCCTCTGTGCAAACCCACGATGCGCATTGTACCTGTACGACGCGCCTGCGCATTGCAGTGCATATGCATGCGCAGAAATGCCGATTTTTTGCCTTATCGCTGCGCTGCGAATGGCAGCTAGCGATCAACTCAGAATGACCCCCTATATCAAGGCCCGTGATACTCTATTTACCACAACATCGTAAAATAATAGATATAAATATTATTCAGTGTACCGCAGCTGTGCATCAGATAGATTCCTGGAATTCCCTTGTATCGCAGATATAAAATGCCACACCTTTCAAGGTAATCTGTAGAATGTCCTCCCATGCACAATAAGACTCTCCACTGGTCTTCAAACCTTGAAGTGTTCCCTGAAAACTCACCTCTTCAGGCAAGCTTATAAAATTCCAGAACCGCCTACATATCCTTCATAAAGATTCATATCTAATAACATCCCCTCTGTACAGTACAAACATCCTAACATACAGCATTTTATTTTTCTTCAACTTGACATCCTCCTGATCTCTGGTCATCATTGCTGTGTGATTACAGTATATCATAAAGCCCACCAAGAAACTCTGCAATAGGTAGCACCTATCCTTGTGTATCAATGCCTATTTCCCTATAGATTATAAGCATACAAGCAGGGCCTTTCTACCTCTATGTCTGTCTGTTATTACCCAGTTTTGTGTTATCACTTCACTTTTGTTCCAATTGTAAAGCGCAATGGAATATGCTGCGCTATATAAGAAACTAATCAATCAATAAATAAATAAATAATAGTCTGGCCTTAATAGACTCTTTATAAACAATTGCCATGCTCCCAATGATTACACTGGGGAACTTTTGGTGATGAAGATGTTAGATGTTTTTTGGGTATTTTGGTGCCGTAGATTCTGAAAATGACATTTGTTTTTGACCATCAGGTCTGCTTATCAATATATGACATATATCTGTACAAATGTATACATTTATACATATTGTATTATACAATCAAATGAAGGTACAAAGAGCAATCCCAAGAAGCCAAGAACACGAACAACAAAACAAAAGTTTCTTCATTGAGACATGTTGATGAAACCGTGTTTCTGTGATTTCCTGTGATGAAATGTTCTTGGACATTCACGGTGGATGCTCCAACGGTAGTCCACTATCATATGTATATTCCACCGCCCACAGTACCGTTCTTCCATGGGCCTTATTTTCTGGTGAAATCGCTCACCCTGTTGGTCGCTTACATCGTGGAAAGAAGTGAGCATATTTTTCCTGAGTTCAGTGAAGTTAGCAGTCTTATCGTTCCCAAGAAAGTCTGAACATGTACAGCACACACGCAAACATCAACAGAAAATCAGCAAAATCATAAGTACTGTATACTTGCTGACCTGGCTGCCCCCTCTTCCGGGAGGTGGCAGCCCAGTCAGCGTACAGGGGTTGTGGCCAGAGGCGTGGTTGACAGGGCGGTGGACTGCAGGTGGTGGAGCCTTGAGGACACATCATCGTGGCTCCACCCACCACTCTACAGTGCAGAGGAAACAGGCACTGTAGAGTGGGGGACTGGGTTACAATGACGCGATTTGCTTCATCCCCCCCTTCCCACACACACACTGCCCACTTTCACTAACAGCGGAAGGGGAATGCAGGGGGTGCATCTAAATACGGGACACTTGCCTGCCTTTCCGGGGGCCTGGGAGGGTCACCCGGTTATCGGCAGCCTCCCGGCTATTCCGGGAGGGTAGACAAGTCTGAAGTACTGTATATATAAAGCAATCATAAGAACAATAGATAATGACGTCAGCAATATCTCAAAAACTAGAGCTCCTAGAATACACGTACCCAGAATCAGGTCTAAAATTCCAGGCACCACGTAAAAACATGTATTTTTTGTACCCCAGTGATAAATCCTGCAAATACTACAGGAAATAAGGATGTTTTGTCCAACATGCAGCTGCAAATTAATAATTGTCAAGGTATAAGAAGCAGTACTATGCAAATTGTTTAAATGATATCTCTAAGCCCTATGTCCATACCATATATTTTTCTATATCCAGAACTGAAAGTGGTCATGGCCGAAAAAGTTGACAGGACATGCAACTAATACCACCTTGAGCATATTACACTGATCCTTAAAGTTGGGATGATATAGAAGATAATAGGTGAAATACTGTACCTTATACTTAAAACATGGGGAATCCCATCTTGAATTTATGCCTTGTTTTCTATAGGCATTCACTGACCTTCAGGACCCAGTCTTTGCAATGTTCCAGACACTACAATATTTAATCAATGATGTATTAAAATAATTTCTGGATCAGTTTTTGTTGTTTATAGATTACGTCATGGTATGCTCTGATGATTTACACACCTACAGGAAACTTGTGTAAGACATTTTCTAGCACCTTAGTCAACATCAGCTATATGCCAAGCTTGAAAAGTGTGTCGTTGAAAAATACACAATGGACTTTGTACTGTAAGACATGTGTCGTTCCAAGAAGGAATTCAAATGAATCCAGCTAAAACTCTAGCGCCTCCAGCTTCCTAAAATAGAGCGCAGTGGATTTAGCTTGTGCCCTATTGTGGATCTTCTAAGTGACTTTGCTAAGGGACTTTAATGTGACCAGAGGCAGCCCAAGGCATAGGCAGTCACATAGGGCCCCTTGCCTTATGTATGTATAGATAGAATTTGTTATATAATTTAGCACTAACAGGTTCCGTGTTTGTGTAATTTGTGCAAATGCCTATGAAAACTTTCCAACTACGAGTGTTGTGTCACCTGACTAGTTGTCATGCAGTCTGCAATCTGATACTGCAATAGGCATGCATGGTCTATTCAGAAGAAAGAGTTGTGTGTATCCTACATTCAGGCCAGCACCATTCTAGAACAGTAGCACCATTGTTTCTTTGCTAGAACAGAATTAGGAAGACTTACTTCTGAGGATTCTGTTTAAGGAAAGCAGTGATTTTATCAAATATCAGGTTAACATACCAAAATGCTCAGCATTTTTGAATTTACCCATAAATATGATTTCACCAAAGAAAGATTAAATAACTAATAAGGTGATAGGGTTAAGTTCTAGTCTCTGGAGGCAGATGTGACAAAAAGGGTTGGCTGATGAACGTCAAAGTTCAAGCCCAGGTAGTTTACAATCGTAATTAGAAAACAGATCTGTGCGTGAGATACAGCAAGCAGTTCTTCTGGAAATAAATGAAAGTTTTTTGTTAATATTAACTATAAAAATATGCTGTTGCTGTTCCTTTCTCATTGTAACTGTAGTTGCTCACTCACTCACTCACTCACTCACTCACTCACTCACTCACTCACTCACTCAGCACTAATTCTCTTACTTCCTGATACTTTATATTAGGAAGATGAAATGTAACATAGATATTCTTCAGGTGGGAAATAGGAAAACTACGTAATTAGAATTTTAATTCACTTCCCCTAAGGGGATGAAAAGGGGATTGACATAATGACATCATTACCGATGTGTGGCTGGATTTGCGTGAACGATAACACCCAAACGGACAAGCAGTTTAAAATTTGGATTGCACCTCCAGTGTGTAGAATTGAATAAACTACAAAAATGTTCCTGTCACTTTTTACCGTATCTGCTAAGGGGGCTCCTCGTGTAACGCCAAGAACCATGGATTAATATTTACTTACATTAAGGCGTCTCAAATAGACATCATATAGATTTACCAATTTTTTAATACTCATTTATATTTACAACTGTGAAAAGCAGAAACTCCCGTGAGAAGAACAGGTAGAACAGCTAGTATATGGGTTGGGGCTGTGTTACTGGTGGCCGGGATCCTGGCGGTAAGCATCCCGATGCCCGGATTCCAGCCGCAGAATGCCGGTGTGGGGGGGCGAGCACTAGGAAGCCCCTTGTGCGCTCACCACAGGTTCTATTCCCACTCTAATGGTGTTGTTGGAATAGTCCCTTTTAGTCGGCATGCTCACTGACGGGATTTTCAGGGGTTGGGATGTAAGCGGAGATATATATATATATATATATATATATAGTACGATGTGGGGACCGGCACTCTCAAACACAAACACAATTGCCCCGGTGCCTCCTCAAGTGATCCAAGGACCATGTATATCCACAAAGAAGGAGTGGCACTCGTGGGACTTCAGTCAAACAACAAAGGACACAGCGGTCACTAGTTGGGTCTAATCGACGTTTCGATAATTTAATATCGTCTGAAGACGATATTAAATTATCGAAACGTCGATTAGACCCAACTAGTGACCGCTGTGTCCTTTGTTGTTTGACTGAAGTCCCACGAGTGCCACTCCTTCTTTGTGGATATATATATATATATATATATATATATATATATACCCAACTAGCTGGCAGGTATCACGTAATCTTTATCCCAATGCAGCTGCCATTATTGTAGGCATGGGAGCCGATGCTGTCTGAAACTGCGCTCTCCAGAATGCTCTGAGGCAATGCAGAGCAGAGGCAAATATAGGATTTTTAAAAGGGCGGTTATCAGATATGTAATTATATATATATATATATACATATATATATATATAGAGAGAGAGAGACACCCAGAAACATGAACTGAAATAAACTGCACCTTTTCGCACTTTATCAAACCTCTTAGTGCCGCCATATTGCTGGATATTTTTTGAGTCATTATTAAATGGAGTGCACTAATGCAGGTATATACTGCTGATGAGCACAGTGAGAGAGAGAGAGAGAGAGAGAGAGAGAGCACACAGAGCCAAAGCAGGGGAGACATACAGAGAGAGAGAGAGAGAGAGAGAGAGAGAGAGTGAGAGAGACATGGATAGGGAGGAAGAGAAAGAGAGACATGGTGAGAGAGATAGACATTGCGAGAGAGAGACATGGCGAGAGAGAGAGACATGGTGAGAAAGAGACATGGTGAGAGAGAGAGACATGGTAAGGGAGAAATGTGGCAAGAAAGAGAGGCATGGCGATAGAAGGAGACACGGTGAGAGAGAGACATGGTGAGTGAGAGAGACATGGCCAGAAAGACATGGCAAGAGAGAGAGAGAAATGGTGAGAGAGATATGGTGAAAGAGAGAGACATGGCAAGAGAGAAAGAAAGAAAGAAAGAAAGAAAGAAAGAAAGAAAGAAAGAAAGAAAGAAAGAAAGAAAGAAAGAAAGAGATGTAGAGAAAGTGACAGCGACATGGAGAGAGAGGCAGGTATATCATCATCAGCAGAAAGACTAGGCATTCAGAACTGTGATATGTAGGGTAGAGTCTCTGTGTGGAGGGCGATTTGTCTCTCCTACGAGACGTCCAGGGATGTGCCACAGCTTATACGGGTCCTGGACCGTCACCCACCTGGGGATCCGACGGGGAAGAGGTGCAGAGACCCGGCGGCCGTGTCACACATGTGCAGACAATGGTCCTGCAGGGAGGGGGGGGGGGGAGTTTAGGCATAGACCGGGCAGTCGAGTCCCCCACCTGTAGGCAGCAGTCTGATGGGAAGGGGAAGTTTTGACCGGCGCTTGATGGAGGATGTTGTGAGGAGAGGAGCCTGCATTTTCCCAGTGATTTCTCTACTGCGCATGGGCAAAACACTGGGAGCCTGGCTGCCAAACCATTTTCCTGGTGATTTAGCAGCCCTGCCGCTGAAGAAATGGGTGCAAATTCTGCGGTGTCAGTCCACCTGGAGCCAGGAGCCCGTGTGTGTACCGCAATCCCTGATCCCATTATAGGTACACCACTGAGGAGAATGCATTCACATATGGATAGAGGTAGAGTATCTAATTAGAGAATGCATTCATGTTTATCCAGGGCCGGTGCAAGGTTTCTTGGCACCCTAGGCAAAACTTCTGCCTATTGCCCCCCAACACCATCAATTACCCACTTCCCCAGTCAGTAAGGTGAAAATGCAGAGGCGGTGTATTGCGTGTGCCTCTCAGTCAGGCTCTATGTGCTAGTGCCTGATGCTGGGTAGCTGGTGACTGTGCTACGTCATGGCTACAGGTCAGTGGACGTGTAGGTCCTCCTGGCTCTGGTACTTCCAGTTAGTTCCTAATTCTGGGTAGTTGATGACTACAGGCACTATGTTCGTTCTTGGCGCTGGGTGGATGGTGACTACGGGTACAATGCTGTGCTAATTTCTGCTTCTGGATATTTGGAGGCTACTAGCACTGTGGCCTTTGGTAGTTGGTGACTACAAACACTGTACTAGTTTCTGGCTCCGGGCAGTGATGCTTTCAGACACTGTAAGAAGGTGTCTTATACGTTTCCCAGCTGTCTGACTGCACGGAGTATAACAAGGATGTATCTCTCAAAGACATCCTTAATTATTTGACGGGTACACTCAGTGGCACCCCCTTCCCAGAACCTGGCACCCTACCCAGCTACCTACATCCATCTCTTTCTATTTCATTCTGTCTCTCATACATACATATATACACACACTGCCCCTTTCATGCATATATACATCCATACACTGCCTCTCTCATACATACATACATACATACATACATACATACACTGCCTCTCTCATACATACATACATATATACATACACTGCGTCTCTCATACATACATACATACATACATACATACAAACATACATACATACATATATATATATACTCTGCCTCTTTCATACATATATACATCCATACACTGCCTCTCTCATACATACATACATACATACATACATACATATACTGCCTATCTCATACGTACGTACGTACGTACGTACACTGCCTCTCTCATACATACATACATACATACATACATACAAACATACATACACTGCCTCTCTAATACATACATACATACATACATACATACACTGCCTCTCTCATACATACATACATACATACACTGCCTCTCTCATACATACATACATACATACATACACTGCCTCTCTCATACATACGTACGTACGTACGTACGTACGTACGTACGTACGTACGTACATACACTGCCTCTCTCATACATACACTGCCTCTCACACACACACATACATACATACATACATACATACATACATACATCCACTGTCTCTCTCATACTTACATACATCCATACACTGACCCTTTCATACATATATACATCCATACACTGCCTCTCTCATACATACATACATACATACATACATACACTGCCCCTTTCAAACATACAGCCATACATACACTGCCCCTTTCATACATACACACATCCATACATACACTGCCCCTTTCATACATATATACATCCATACACTGCCTCTCTCATACATACATACATACATACATACATATAAACACTGCCTCTCTCATACATACATACATACATACACTGCCTCTCTCATACATACACACATACATACATACATACATACATACATACACTGCCTCTCTCATACATACATACATACATACATACATACATACATACATACATATACTGCCTCTCTCATACATACGTACGTACGTACGTACGTACGTACGTACGTACACTGCCTCTCTCATACATACATACATACATACACTGCCTCTCTCATACATACATACATACATACATACATACATACATACACTGCCTCTCTCATACATACATACATACATACATACATACACTGCCTCTCTCATACATACATACATACATACATACATTGATACATACACTGCCTCTCTCATACATACACTGCCTCTCACATACATACATACATACATACATACATACATACACTGTCTCTCTCATACTTACATACATCCATACACTGACCCTTTCATACTTATATACATCCATACACTGCCTCTCTCATACATACATACATACATACATACATACATACACTGCCCCTTTCATACATACACACATCCATACATACACTGCCCCTTTTATACATATATACATCCATACACTGCCTCTCTCATAAATAAATACATACATACATACATACATACATATATACACTGCCTCTCTCATACATACACACATACATACATACATACATACATACATACATACATACACTGCCTCTCTCATACATACATACATACATACATACACTGCCTTTCTCATACATACATACACACGTACGTACGTACGTACGTACGTACGTACGTACGTACGTACGTACGTACGTACACTGCCTCTCTCATACATACATACATACATACATACACTGCCTCTCTCATACATACATACATACATACATACACTGCCTCTCTCATACATACATACATACATACATACACTGCCTCTCTCTCATACATACATACATACATACATACATACACTGCCTCTCTCATACATACACTGCCTCTCACATACATACATACATACATACATCCATCCACAGTC